>NW_007018362.1:126841-158313 GCF_000164805.1 Carlito syrichta
GTGGCCAGGAGTGGCCACTGCACTCCAATCTGGGCAAAAGAGTAAGACTCCAACTCAAAAAAAAAAAAAACAACAAAAACAAACAAAAAACCCCTACTTGACCAGATAGAATACATTTAAAAGAATATTGAAAAACTTAGGCTTTTCAAAAAACACTTTTTACCAAAAAGATATTTCATTTAGGCAAAAATAATAAAACCCCTCATGTTACCTAGATAATATAGATAATCCCAGTTATCTGGTCAGTGAACAGAAGGCAAGCACTTGAGGTATTTATCTCCGTTCTTTTGTTTACTTTTTATTGCTGGAATTTGACTTTATGATGGTAGTCTTTACAAATCACCCCTCAATTCTGTTTTTGTCAGCATCTGGAACAGGTTTGACTGCATTTGTCTTTATAAAAATGATGCACAGTTTTGTAGATATCTCTACAGGTAATTGAAGTTGTGACAGTACCCACACTGAGGTAGCCACTGGCCTAGTCTCCATCATTTCCCTTATCCTCTTTATTACCATATTCTCAGTGCTGGCTTGATGACCTGATTCCTCAAGATTGTGATCTAGAATCCTAATTTATATTCTGTTTTACTGTTCTATCTTGTTCTCTTGTATTCTAATGGTCAGCACCCTCAAATACTTCTCCATGTATGAAATGTCAGAATATTGTGGCCAGTGCCTGTAATAAATCTGTGTAATAAAGTTGGAATTGCTTTCTCCATTAGGAATGATATTGTTGAATCTGATCTTCTGAAACTATCTTCATTTCTTCAATCTTTATTCCACCGGTGCTATTCTGGTAATTCTGTTGGCTATTGAGTGAAGGACATGACAAGATGGATACTATTGGTCATGGCCTATTTCCTTTACCTTCAAGTGAAAACCCAGTCAGAGTTGGAGATGTGCCACTTCCATGTCCTATTCGCCTTTACCAGGATCAGATTCTATGGTCTCTGTATCCTTTACTGTGAAGTACTTTCAGGAGGTATTCCTTATGGCCACCTGCTGTAAAAACATATCTTCCTTCATGTCATTTCTGTTGATTGAACCATATTCATTTCTTAAACAATTGGCCATGCCAATTGTCTGATCTTGTTCCTGCCGGAGAAGTTCTGCTGCTATGAGGCGACTTACACTGATGTATACTACACCATTACTAATAGTGACAGTTATGGAGAGGATGATAGGCAGTTCTGGTGGCTGCCTCACTGCTCATGTTTGCAGTGATGGTGGTAGTGATAGTCATTGGGCTTACATCACGGGAAAGACTCAGGATTTTCTGGTACCTGCTATAATCTCTTATTATCAGTGGAACTGAAGATACGTTGTTTTAAACACAGCCTTTGTTCTTTAAACATACTGCCAGCATTGACTACTCTGCTTCAGAGATGTAGTTGCCATCTCTCTTGTCTTGGGAAACACTCTTTATAATTATGTACTTTCCATTTTTTCCCCATTGTTTTATGTGTTTGCTGATAAATTGCTTTCTTTCCTTATTTTTTTTTCATATACTGCTATATATTCATACCCTAAATGCTCTCAAGGATCTTCCTTTTGCCTCTACTCTTTTTTATGTACATTCCTATGGCTTTAGTTATTTATTTCCTTCCTCTTTTGAGCTGATACTTCCTGTTCTACATTTGAACATCCGAGTTATTTTGCTACTTTTGGCATCTTCTACTTCAAGAAATACTACCATATTCCAATCCTCATTTATTTTCCTAATTCTCAAAATCTTCAAAATTCTTAAAAGCAAGTTGAATTTGTTAACTTTCTTCCCTTAAATTATGTCCTGTACTGTTTACAACTCTCCCATTTTTAGCAGTAACATGACTATTCCTTCAGTGTTATGGGCTAAAATTCATGAGGTCTTAGCCAATTCTTTCCTGTTTGTTCTACCTTTAAATAATAATTCTTGGATTTTTTTCTTTGTTGTTGATTAGCAAGGAATCCTAATTTAGACTGCCTCCTTGAGATTCAGTCTATCTCTGTCTACTCTTAGCCATCTCTGCGGTCACCTTTTTAATTAACTATTGCCTTAATTAGAGTTTTACTGGTTCTTAGAGATTATCTGTGAAATTGAATCAGACATTTTCTTGCCACTTTCATATTTTATTTATCAGTCTCCTTAGCTGCTTCCAAATAATGTGGCTATATATTTTAAAACCATAAGAATTTCCTAAGGGCTTTATTTTTAGTATCATTAGATCATTCCCACAATAGGTTTTTTTTTTCTCTAATCAGAGAATACTGGCATTTTCTTTTTCTTTCAGACTGGGAAACAAGACCTGAAAATAGTGTGTCAGCCCCAGAGCAAGACATTTCTGAAGAAGAGCCATTTCCAGAGGTAATAGAAAACCTCAAAAGGGATGATTCTTTGAGTTCCAATTTCTTAGAAACTTGGGAATCTGAAGACGGTCCAGAGAGACAGCAGGCAAGCCAACAGACACTGTCAAGGGAAATAAAAATAACTGAAAAGACAATACCCACTTGGGAGAAAGACCCTATAAGTAATGAATTTGGGAAAAGCAGCAATGTGAGTTCAAATCTTATAACACAACAAGAAATATCTTCGGAAGAGACCTCTACTAAAACAAGTGTCAAACAGAATTCAAACCCAATTAAAAAAGAGAAATCTTGTAAGTGCAATGAATGTGGGAAAGCTTTTAGTTATTGTTCAGCTCTTATTCGCCATCAGAGAACACATACTGGTGAAAAACCCTACAAATGTAATGAATGTGAAAAAGCCTTCAGCCGGAGTGAAAACCTTATAAACCATCAAAGAATTCATACCGGAGATAAACCATATAAATGTGATCAGTGTGGAAAAGGCTTCATTGAGGGTCCATCTCTTACTCAACATCAAAGAATTCATACTGGTGAAAAACCCTATAAATGTGATGAATGTGGGAAAGCCTTTAGTCAAAGGACCCACCTTGTTCAGCATCAGAGAATTCATACTGGTGAGAAGCCATATACTTGTAATGAGTGTGGAAAAGCCTTTAGCCAAAGAGGCCACTTTATGGAACATCAGAAAATTCATACAGGAGAAAAACCTTTTAAATGTGATGAATGTGAAAAAACTTTCACCAGGAGCACACACCTTACTCAACATCAAAAAATTCATACTGGAGAGAAAACCTATAAATGTAACGAATGTGGAAAGGCCTTCAATGGGCCCTCAACATTTATCCGTCATCATATGATTCATACTGGTGAAAAACCATATGAATGCAATGAATGTGGGAAAGCTTTCAGCCAGCATTCAAACCTCACTCAACATCAAAAGACACATACTGGGGAGAAACCCTATGATTGTGCAGAATGTGGAAAATCTTTTAGTTACTGGTCATCCCTTGCTCAACATCTGAAAATTCATACTGGTGAAAAACCTTACAAATGCAATGAATGTGGAAAGGCCTTCAGTTACTGTTCATCCCTTACACAACATCGGAGAATTCACACCAGAGAAAAGCCCTTTGAATGCAATGAGTGTGGAAAGGCTTTCAGTTATCTCTCAAATCTTAATCAGCATCAGAAAACTCATACTCAAGAAAAAGCCTATGAATGTAAGGAATGTGGGAAAGCCTTTATTCGGAGTTCATCTCTTGCTAAGCATGAGAGAATTCATACTGGAGAGAAACCCTATCAATGTCAAGAGTGTGGGAAAACCTTCAGTTATGGCTCATCCCTTATTCAACATAGGAAGATTCATACTGGAGAACGACCTTACAAGTGTAATGAATGTGGGAGAGCATTCAACCAGAACATACATCTTACACAACATAAGAGAATTCATACAGGAGCAAAGCCTTATGAGTGTGCTGAGTGTGGTAAAGCCTTTCGACATTGTTCGTCTCTTGCTCAACATCAGAAAACTCACACAGAGGAAAAACCCTACCAGTGTAATAAATGTGAAAAAACCTTTAGCCAGAGCTCCCATCTGACTCAGCATCAACGAATTCACACTGGAGAGAAACCCTATAAGTGTAATGAATGTGACAAATCCTTTAGCCGGAGCACTCATCTGACTGAACATCAGAATACTCATACTGGAGAAAAACCGTATAACTGTAATGAGTGCAGGAAGACTTTCAGCCAGAGCACATATCTCATTCAGCATCAGAGAATTCATTCAGGAGAGAAGCCTTTTGGATGTAATGATTGTGGAAAATCATTCAGATATCGTTCTGCTCTCAACAAACATCAGAGACTGCACCCTGGCATATGACCATTCTAGGAGCATCATAAATTTAGGGGATATATTTACTTAAGTTTGTCCTTTTGTTAAGTACTGAAAAATCAGAGTGAATTTAGAAACTACTTAAACTATTTAAACTTCACTATCATGTTGTGGAATGGAAAGTACGTTGGGCTGAATTAATCCAATCAGGTTATTAAGCAACTTTGTGGCATTGGAAAGCTCAACTGTTTTTAAGCTTTAGTTTCCTCCATGGAATGAGGGATTTGGAGTAGATTATTTCAAAGGTGGTTTGGAGTTTTATAATCAGTTTTGTATATTTACAGTATATTATTGAATAGATTTACTATACATCAGCATTTTGCTGTGTTGCATCAAGAATGTGTATGTTTATGCATGTTTTGCCAATAGAAGGAATCTGTGCTTCAGTAACTAGACTGGGGATCTATTATGCTCCTGTTCTAACATATTTAAGTATTTTCGGTAATTGACTCCTAATAAAAAGAATTATAAAATATCTTCAAATTAACAATTCAATTGTATAATATATTCCTAAGTCAGTAAGAGTATTAGAACTTTCTATTATTTCCTCTTCTAGTATTTTTTTAACATTTTAGGAGTTTATCACAACTATAGCGGTCTACTTCTACGGCTTAAGCCAGTGTTATTTAACCCTGGTCTCATATTGGAATCATCCATCTTAGTCAAATTGTGCTACTATAATAA
Organism: Carlito syrichta; assembly: GCF_000164805.1. Classification (NCBI taxonomy): domain Eukaryota; kingdom Metazoa; phylum Chordata; class Mammalia; order Primates; family Tarsiidae; genus Carlito; species Carlito syrichta. Next base: position 131,766 of record NW_007018362.1, read on the forward strand.
ATTATGATAGACTAGGTGGTTTGAACAACATAAGTTTATTTCTCATAGTTATGGAGGCTGAGAAGTTCAAGATTGCGGTGCTAGCAGATCCATTGTTACATGAGAGCCCACTTCCTAGTTACAGACAGCTGTCTTCTTGTGTCCTAACATGGTGCCAAGCAGAGAAAGAGGTAGCTCTTATATTGTTGTATAAGGGCATTTATCTCATTGGTGAAGGCTCAGCTCTCATGACCTCATCACCTCCCAAGGAACCCCACCTCCTAATACTATCACATTGGGGATTAGGCTGTCAACGTAGAAACTGAGGGAAGACATACTCAGTTCATGACACTTGGGGGACTCTATATAATTTTGTTGCCAAGACCCCACACTCCCAGAGACTAATTTAATTGGCCTAAAGGATAGGACCCAGGCATCGATATTTTGCTTAAATTTTTAATGTGTACCCTGGAAAGAAAAATTGACTTATGTAAGGGGAGACCCCCCCCCAAAAAAACCCTCCAGAATTATCTTTTGGTGGATGGGCCCCTGGTAGTACACTTGGAATTTGTTCCTCTGGATCAAACAGCCAACCAGAGTTTTTATATGGAAGTTTTGAGAAGAAATTTGTGGAAGAAATGTCCCAAGTTGTGGTGAACAAGTGACTGGTTCTTCTGCCGTGACAATGCACCCGCCCACACATCACTGAGTGTTCAGCAGTTTTTGACCCCAAATAGCATGACCCCTGTGCCCCACCCTCCCTATTCACCTGATCTTGCCCCAAGCTACTTTTTTGTCTGTTTGTTTTCTTGACTGAAAAAAGTCTTCAAAGAACGTTTTGCCAAAGTGGAAGAGATGAAACAAAAAATGGCAGAAGCACTAAAAGGCATCAAAATTGATGTACTCAGAAACTGTTTTGAGCAGTGGAAAAAGCATCATGATAGGTATATTGCATCAACTACTTTGAAGGTGACAGAAGTTTAAACATGTTAGAATAAATACACAACTTTTTATAAATTCTGTTTTTTGGGGGGGAGTCCTCCCTTGTATTTCAGTACTCAGTCTTTTAGTAGGTACTGCTTGTGGCTGTTCCTAGAAGCCTCACAGATTAGCTGTTGAGTACACATATTGGAGTTTTTGCTGTCATCTTGTTTTGTAAATTGGATTCTCACAAGCTCTGGGTGGTAGGCTTAATTTCTTCTTCACCAAAGTGCAGAAATTAAATGGCAGTGTAAAGTAATGATCATTTTACTTACTCATCCTTTGCCACCTCACATCAGAAGGAGATGACAGTGCAAATGATACTCCTGGTGAGGTGCAGCCCACATACTGTGTGATTATTTGTAGTAGACTTGTTCATGAGCCTGAAACAAATATGGGTTTAGCTACAAAGTAATGGACCCCTTATATCTTCTCCAATATATTTTATTTATTAGGTTGACTCTTTTAAAAGCCCTTGATAATGTCCCAGCCTGATCTTGAGCATGGACAGCTCTGAGAACAGAGGGTAGCACAGCTATTGATCATTTTTTATATAAAAATTTCTTCTAGACGCTTCCCACAAATAAGTTTGAGGAAGGGGCATTGCAGTTTTGTTTGTTTGTTTTGTTTTTTGAGTTGGAGTCACTCTCTCCCAGACTGAAGTGCAGTGGCTGCTCCCGGCCACCACAGCCTCGACCTGCTGGGCTCCGGCGATCCTTCCACCTCAGCCTTCCAAGTGGCTGGAACTACAGGAGCGCGCTACCATGCCCAGCTAATTTTTTTGATTTATTGTAGAGATGAGGTCTCACCAAGTTGCCCAGGTGGGCCTTGAACCCGTGGGCTCAGGCAATCCACTCACCTCAGCCTCCCAAGGTGTGGGATTACAGGCTGAGCCACCAAGCCTGGCTGCAGTTTTTTACAAGTGAAAATAACAAATGTGGTCTTTTCTGCTTCTGTAAATGCCAGTGAACTGCATAGAGATTTTGTCACCTCCTTAACTAAAGATACCAGATATGAAAAACAGATAGAATTCAGGAAATAATGCAGCCATTTAAATTTCAGGACGCTGTTCTGGTGTAATTTGAAACATCTATAAAGGAATGTTATCTTGGTATTTCTTAATTTCCCAAGCCTTTCATTATGTAGAAATTATAGTTACTCCGTTGCAGAGAAGTGGAAACAAAATAATGGGTATCATGTTATGGGATAAGCTTTGTTTGACATCTGAACCACCCCACAGGAATTGAAGTTTTTATATCTAGATCCTCCTGTATCAAGATTCCAAAGGGGAAAGCGTATGTGATGGGAAAACTTGTATCACTGGTTCTTCTACGAAGAAAAAGAATTTAGTGGAAATTTGTCATTAACTCTGAACCCATTTTGTCCCACTAATATTATCTCTTAGTAGATACTGTAAGATGAACTCAGAGCACCAAGAATATGTGATCATCACCTAACTTAATTCATCTTTTTTAAAAAGTGATATTTCATGCCTCTGTCTGCTACTTATCTTTCATCGTCCCATACTTTGAAATGTACTAGCCACCCCTAGGTATTACAGGCCTGGAGAGGGAATAGGCAATGAGGCTCCAGGAGTTCTCTTGATCCTGGTTTCTGTGTCTCCTTTTTGAGTATCTCAAAGACGTCTCTCCCAGCTATCCCAGACCACATTCCTGTTTCCCAAAGCAAGTGGATTTACAATTGCTGCTTTTGCTCAGACATGTCTATACAATTATACACTTTGGTGAACTAAGGTTTTGTCCTTTATTGCCTGATATGTACCTTAGTCACCTTTTGCCCTTCTTACTGCTATTTTAACAACAGGGGAAGTCATTTAAAACCATTTCTTAGTCTTCTTGATTCTGTAACATACATGTCATATATACCATAAATACCTACTAGAACACTAACATTAGTTCCTTACTATTTATCATACAGAGAAAGTAGAGCAAAATTTAAATATAAAGGGGAGGATTGGAAGAAGTTGTACCTTTTTCCTTGAAGTTACAATGAACCCAGAAAAATAGAGGAATTCAATTTACCTTGCAGGTTTAACATCCATTAACAAACTGCCCAGAAATAAAAAGGTCTCAGAAATTACTGATAAAGTCAGCCAGTTCTCTAAGGCAGGAAGTTGTCTACTTGTTGTTGTAAAAAGTTCTATCTTCTTGTGTAATTTCTTTGGATGGTTGTGTCCAAGATTTAGCATATAGAGACCAGAGATTTTCCTCTGGGTCTTAGATTGGCAATTTCCTTGTCTGCCACCAGATTATAGATATTGAGCCACCTGATTAATATTTGCCAAATAACTGGGGAGCAGGAAAGGGAGAAAGCAAAATCCAGTCACTCGTCCTTAAACATTTAGATATTCTTTAAAAACAATTCAACCCCAGTCAATGCTTATGAGGTGTCTGCCTGAATTTATTACAGTGGTAGGATTTCAAGAATAGAGCCAAGTATTCTCTCACACCCTATCATAAATAAATGTGTAAAATGCCAAGTGGTGATAAGCATTATAAATCATAAAGCAAAACAAAAACTTGGGCAAGACCCCCACTGTGGGTTGTAGTGATACTACCATAGATAGGGTGGTTGGGAAGTGTCTTTCTAATGAGTTTTCATTGGAGTATGGACATGGAAAAAGTGAAGGAATGAACTAAGGAGGTATCTTGGAGAAGAACATTCCAGGCAAAAGGACTAGCAGTCACAAAGGCAACTGCAATAGGAGCATTTGACAGTTTTAGGAACACTGCAGTGCAGTGAGTAATAGGAGATGAAGTCAGAAAGACAACTGGGAGACAATTCCTGCAGGGCCTTCTTGGCTAGGGTAAGAATTTGGCATTTTATTCAGAATGAAATGGTAAGTCACTGGAGAATGTTGAGCAAGGGAGTAACATGATTTGAGTTGTTTTAAGAGTCACTTGCTGCAACATAGGGAAGAAATCATAAGGGATTAAGAGTACAAGCAGGGAGTTTAGTTGGAATGCTAACTCCAGTCAGGTAAGAGCTAATGGCGGCTTAAACAAAGTTATTACTAAATATAGAAAGTAGCTGAATTGAGACTATTTTTTTGAATGTACAACAGACAAGGTGTTGAGTTTGCTGATGGTTTAGATATGAAGGTAAGAGAAAGAGAGGCCAACTTTAAGGGTTTTGGCCTGAGCAATTGGAAAAAAGGCTCTGCCATGTACTGAGATGGAGAATACCAAAGAAGAAGTGGGTTCTCAGAGGGGATAAGGAATCAGAATTCAGTTTTGGAACTTCTAAACTTTAAACACAGAAAACACAAAATATAAATATACAAAGTGAACATGTCTGTAAAATAATCACCCAGGTCAAGAAATGGAGCATTGCCAGCATTCCCATAATGCTATTTCCCCTTCAAATTACAGCCTTTTTTTTTCCTCCCCAAGGGTAACCACTATCCTGAGCTCTAATATCATAGATTAATTTGACATGTTTTTGATCTTTGCTTAATGCCTTAGTCAATGTTCTGCTGCTATAACAGAATACCATGGGCCTGGGAGATTGATCAAGAATAGAAGTTTGTTTCGCTCACAGTTATGGAGGCTGCAAAGTTCAAGAGCATGGCACCAGCATCTGGCAAGGAGCTTTGTGTTACGTCATCCCATGATAGAAGGCATCACATGGCAAGAGAAGGCAAGAGTGTGTGAGACAGAAAAAGGGCCAAACACTCAGGATAACTAGGTCACTTCTGTGATAATAGCATTAATCCATTAATGAGGGCAGCACCTAATCACCTCTTATAGGTCCCACCTCATAATACCATCACAATGGCAATTACATTTCAACATGCATTTTGGAAAGGATTTGCAAACTATAGCATTCCATCCCTGGCCCTCCAAAACTCATGTTCATCTCACATACAAAATACATTAATTCCATCCCCATTAGTTCCAAAAGTCTTAACCCATTGCAGCACCAACTCAAAAGTTCAAAGTCCAGAGTTTCATCTGAGTCAGATGTGGGTGGAGCTCAAGACATGAAGCATACTGAGACAAATTCCCTCCAGCCATGAACCTGTGAAATCAAAGAAGTTGTCTACTTACAAAATACAAATGCTCCTTGATTTATGATGAGGTTATGTTCTAGTAAACCCATCACAAGTTGAAAATATAAGTTAAAAAGTATGTTTTTGACTTAGTGTTTTTCAATTTACAATGAGTTTATCCAGCTACAAGTCCCTCATCAATTGAGAGTACTGAATGCTTATCACTTTTGCACCATTGTAAAGTCAAAATATTGTAGGTCGAACCATTGTGAGTTAGAAATTTTGTGTACAATGGTGAGACAGGCATAGGATAGACATTCCCATTTCAAAATGAAAAAAATAAGCAGGAAGAAAGAGATAATTGGTTACAAGTAAGTCCAAAATCCAACAGTGAAAATAACATTAAATCTTAAAGCTGGAGAATAACCTCCTTTGTCTCCATTCCCCAGGTCCCGGCACTGCGTGGGGGTTAGGCAGTGAAAGCCTTCGGCAGCCCTGCCTCAGTGGCTTTGCAGGGCCCAACCTATGCAGCCTCTGTTACGAGTTGGAGACTTGTGCCTGCAGTTCTCCCAAGCTGGCATTATATGCTGAAAGCGCTACAATTTGGGGTTTTGATGAGTAGTCCCACTCTCATGGCTCCACTAGGCATTGCCCTAGTGGGGACTCTGTGGTAGCTCTGACTCCACATTTCTACTTGGCACTGCCCTAGTAGGGGATCTCTGTGGTGGCTCTGCCCCTGCAACAAGTATCTGCTTTGGCGCCCAGGCTGTCCACAATATGCTTTGAAATCTAGTTGGAGAGAGTCATGTCCCCCCAGCTCTTGCATTCTGCATGTCTGCTAGATTAGCAACACATGGACACTGCCAAGATTGTCAGCTTGTACCTTCTGGGACGAGCCACACCTGGGCCCACTTGAGCCATGGCTGGGATGGTTGACGAGTGCTGCTCTGGCATTTGAGGAGCAGAGACCCAAGGCAGCTCTAGGAAGCAAGTCCATGGAGGGCACCCTAGGCCTGTCTCCTGAAATTATTCTGCCCTTTAGGACCTCTGGCCCTTGAAAATCATTGAAAAACCTTTAGTGTCCTTCTTCCATTGTCTTGTTGATCAGCACCTGGCCTTCTAGCCATCTTGATCTTAGTAAATGGTCACGTGTTACACCCTTAGGATTCTCTCCTGAACATACTTTTGTATTCCTTATATGCCCAGACTATGAATGTTACCAAATCTTTCTGCTCTGCTTCTCTTTTAATTATAAATTCCATTTTTAAGTCATTTCTTTCCTTTCATTGTTTGGAGTTAAAAATAGCCACATAGCAGTCTGAATGCTCTGCAACTTGGATATTCCTTCTACTAGATATCTTATTCATAACTTTTAAGTTCTGCATTTCATAAGGCCCTAGGACAAAAACACAATTCTCCTAAGTTTTTTTGTAACTGTGTTACAAGGACGGCCTTTGCTGCAGTTTCCAATACCTTGTTCCTCATTTCCATCTGAGATCTCATCAAAATAGCCTTTACCAACCATATTTCTATCAACATTCTGGTCATGTCCGTTTTAGTAATTTCTTAAGAAGAGTTCTACTTACCCTACAGCTCTTCTCTTCTTCTTAACCCTCACCAGAATCTCGTTTAGTGCTCCACTCATGGCAATACAGGCTTTTTCTAGCCTGCTCCTTCAAATTCTTTCATCCTCTCCCTATTACCTAATTCCAAAGCTGTTTCCACATTTTTGGGTATTTGTTATAACTACAGCCCCCTCCTGGTATTGATTTTCTGTCTTAGTCTATTTTCTGCTGGTATAACAATACCATAGACAAGGTAATTTATAAAGAATAGAAATATATTTGGTTCATGGTTGTGGAGGCTAAGTCCAAGAGTCTGCCACCAGCATATGTTGAAGGCTGCACCATCCCGTGGCAGGAGGCATCATGTGGCAAGAGGACAAGAGCACCCAAGACAGAGAGAAAAAGTGGGGAAAACTCCAGTGATAACTAACCCACTTCCTTGATAACAGCATTAATCCATTCATGAGGGAAAAGCCCTCATAACCTAATCATCCCCTAGAGGTTCCACCTCTTAATACTATTACAATGACAATTAAATTTTAACATGAGTTTTGGAAGGGACATTCAAGGCATAGCAATTATACACTATGTTTTCATGTCTAGAATTTTTTACTTAGATTGTGTTTGTAAGATTCATTCATGTTGTTGCAAACAGTTGTGGTTCATTTCTTTTTGTGGATATGTTATATTACATTGTATGGATAGCACTATTTACCCATTCTGTTGCAGATAGGAATTTTCCAGTCTGAGGCAATTATAAATAAAGCCATTGAGAACATTCTAGTACATGTCTTTTGATATACATATGCCCTCATGTCTGTTGAGTAAATATCCAGGAGTGAAATTGTTGTGTCACAGGGATATACATATGTTCAATTTTAGTAGGCATTGCCGAATGATTTGCCAAGGAGTCTCATCAATTTACGTCCTATCACCCATGTTTAAGAGTTTCCATCATCCCAGATCTTTGCTAACATTTTCATTGTGTTTTTAACTTTAGCTATCTGAGCAAAGTTAAAAATAGTCTTAGATGTCTATTAGACTTTCAAGCGGAGATAGTAAGTAGGCTATTGGATATGCAAGTCTGAAGTATGAGGGAGGGTCTACTCTAGAGATGCACTTATGTGAGTCTATGATGTGTATTTAAAATCATGAGACTGGATACTATGACCTAGGAGAAGAGTATAGATAAAGAAGAGTTCTGAAGCCTGAATCCTTAGAAAATCCAGTTTTTAGAAATCAGATAGTTGAAGATTCATGTAGGGGTAGGCAGCATGTAAAGTAGTAAGATAATAGGAACATCGTAGTATCACAGAAGCTAAATGAAAATGGTGATTCAGTATGAGAGGATGATCAACTATGTAACACACTTCTGAGAGGTTGAATATGATGAAGACTGAGAACTGACCTTTGGATTTGGGAGTGAATAGGTCAATGGTGATCTTAAAAGCAATTTTGGTAGAGTGGTAGAACTAAAACCTGATTGGAGGGGTTTAGCAGGAAGTAAGCAATTGGAGAATGCAAATTTGAACACTTGTGGAGTTTTCTACAAAGGGAGAAGACCATTCAGGTAGTTGTTAGAAAGGGACATGGAACTGAGGATTTTTAAATATAAAATATCATGCTATTTGTATGTTTGAATGCTATTGGGATTGAACCAGTAGAGATAGAAAAACTGATAATAGAGAAAGGAGAGAGGATAGATAGAAGGAAGTTTTTGAGGAAGCAAGGTAAGATGAGCTTCTATGCACAAGTGGAAGGATTGCCCTTAAAATAGGAGCATAAATATTATGATCATTAAAATAGGAAGGAATGAAAAGTATTTGACTATGAGTCCAAGAAGGTTGGTGGAGAGTGGATGTGAAAGTTTTCTTCTGATTGCTTCTATTTTGCATAGAAATTCTATCATAAGCTGAGAACAAGACCTAGGTAAAGAGGTGTTAAAGACTTAAGGAGAGGAGATCAGGTCACCTCCTCCTCCTATAGAGTGGGAAAGTGAATTGATTAAGGAATTATAGGATTAGAGGACAGCACTGGCAGTTCCTTTGAGATATTTGGTCATGAGTTCAAAATGAGACAAATCATCATCATTGGGTTTTCTTTAGCTCTGTTAAGTTGCATGAGGGCAGGAGTGAAATAAACTGAAAACTGGATTTAACCAGAATTTTTCTAGAAGAGTAAGACCAAAACAGAGGAATGAGAGAGGAAGGATGCTTATGAGAGAGAAAATGTAATGATGATCTATGGAATTTAACCTGGAAAGAAATGAAAGTAAAGGTCAAAGTGAGGATGGAGTGAAGTGGGAAAGGAACTAGGGAAGCAAAAATAAACCCACAGATCTTACTATTTTAGGTTTTGTTGGGTTGAAAAATATTACAGTTGCAGTATTAGAGAGAGGGGAGTAAGTTGAAAAGATAGAAAGTGGTAGGAAGTAGAATGCTCAAAATTGAGGTTGTGAGTGTTCTTATTGATAATGTAGATAATGAAGAGTTCTAATGACACAAGGTCCAGGGTGTGGGTGTGGATGTCTGAAATGGAAGGGAAAACAAGATCATCAGAGGAAAGGAAGCTAAAGGCCCGAGAGCCTGGTGTAGTAGATGAATTGACTACATACACATCAAAATCACTGAGTATAATGGTCTGAGCAGTCATACAAAGAGTGAGTAAGGTGCTATGGTCTTCAACAAATGAGGAAGTGACTTGCATTAGTAGATGATTTCAAAAAGAAGGGGTAGTAAGTGATCGAGTTTGATGGCAGGTATCTCAGTGGAGGTAGGGGGTTCTAGGAGAAGAGAGAAACAATGGCCTGAAAGTGGCAATGAGGAGCAAGAAAGTCGCATGCCTCACCCAGGCCCAGTTAGATGTAGAAAATAAAGCAGCCATTGCTTACATAAAAGAGATGCAAAAATAGAAGAGCCAGAAGGTGAAGGAAATACTCTAGAAGAGGTGCCAAAATTGTTTGGAGAATTGTTTTCAGAGTCTGTAATACATTTTCTTGTGAATTCTGTAATTATGACAAATGCAAATGAGGTAATGGCTTTGATAATTTGGGAACACTGTGAATCAAAAATCGTGATCACAGAGTCTGGGCTCTGGAATCTTACAGGAAAAAGAAAGGCAATGGAAGAGGGCACAAACCCCTGGGCACATTACGTCATATGGGGCACTTCATTATTATTTATAATTGCATAACTGATTGAAAGATAAGTAGGACAAAGGTAAGGGAGAAAGGGTTCAATACTCATCATAATGATCCTATTCTCTGAGGGAGAGAGAAGAAATCAAGGCCCAAGTCCCTAGGTAATATACTAAATCCAAGCCATAAAGAATAAGAAATGAAACCAGGAAGGGGCTGAGAAAATAGAGGGGCACTGGGTCCATGAAAGAATAGCATACAGATGAGTTAGGAATACTTAAAGAACTAGAGGCACATATGACAATGTTGGCATGATCTACATTAGATATTTTAGCATGATCAAAATATTTTGAATCATACATCTAATTCTCCTTGTACTAATTTCACATTTTCTAGGCTGATTTTTTTCTCCTCCATACCTTTATTTTCTGATAGCAAGTTGGATTCCCCTACAGATTTGGCTACAAAAAGAGAGTACAGTGTTTGTAGTCACTAAGTATTTCAGTCCTCATGACAGTTGCAGTTTTCATTGTTAATTAATAAATTAGCATTTTGTTTTATACAGCAGTGTCAAATGAGTTTGATTAATGTGAATCAATCCCTCTACTAATTATTTTCTGACAACATGTAGTTTCAAAAACTTAGGCCCTGGATGATAACTACAGCAATAACAGTTAACATTTATTAATTAGCAATATGCCAGTCCACTTATCATGCATTATCTCATTTTTAAAAAAACAACCCTGGGAGGTTTGTTTTGCTATACCTATTTTTATTGGTAATAAATTTGCAATTTAAGTGGTAAACCAACTTCCCTAAGGTTAATCATATAGCAAGAGGTGGAGTTAGCATTCAAATTCTGTTCTGACTTGCTTCATAATTCATGCTTTTTCTACTCATCACATGCCTATTAGTAAATCACCAAAGGTAACACTATCCACTGAGTAGTGAGCCAACTGGGTTTCTTTTAATAACAAGGATACACAGCCAAGTGCCTTTTTCTAGCTCCCTGAGAGTTTGGGCCATCTGTTTTTACATACCCAGTGTTCTAACTCTACAGAACTTCCTTTGTCACAATGTTACCTCAAACCCAACATGTGTCTTTTTCTTTTTCTTTTTCTTTCTTTTTTTTTTTTTTTTAAAGAAAATAACATTTTAACAAACTTCTTGTCAAAAAGTTTTCCATATCTAAGGAGATCACATTATCATCAAGGTAAAACTCTTCATTGTATCAGTGTATTAGAGGATTGCTAGTGTTCCCCCAATTAATTTTAAAAAGCAAATATTACTGCCTATTTAATGAGTGTCTATATTGTAGTAATCATGGTATAATGAATAGAGCATAGCATTACCATTTAGATCTGGGATCCAATCTTAGGACTTCTCTTAACATCAATGAAACTTCAGGTTTTTAATCTTTCTATAATCAGAAAGCTACAACATTATAAAATGAATATTATTATGCTCCTAAAACTGATTCTCTTGGGTGCTTAGGCAACCTTCTGCCATCTATTAACAGAGTTTTACTTTTATGGAATCAGACCAATTTATTTAAAACAAATTTGTCATAAATCAACTAAACAAAAATCAATGAATGAACAATTTGCTAAAAAATCAATTAATCCACTTATTCAAAATACCAGAAACTTGTTTCTTTGACTATAAAGTATGGGTGAAATAAGAAAAGAAATCGGAAATGATAAGAGTGAAAACATTGGATATATGAGTTTTAATATTGTTAAAGATTTCCGTAAATTTTCAGCTGGATAATTTTCATTTTTTAGCACATAAAGAATTGTACAATTTGGGGAAAGTTAAGAATCATGAGGAAGTTTCACCTTCTAATCTCTTATGAAAAAATATTCATACCCACTAGCCAAACATTTCAGTACCATAGTAGTCCCCTCTTATCCATAGGAATATGTTCCAAGACCCATGGTGGATGTCTGAAACTGCAGATATGAGTATACTGAAGCCTGCATATATGTGTACTATGTTTTTTTCCTATATATACGTACCTATGATAAAGTCTAACTTGTAAATTAGGCACAGTAAGAAACTAACAACTAATTTTTAAATAAAACAATTATAAATTGTATACTGTAATAAAAGTTATGTGAATGTATTCTCTCTCAAAATATCTTATTGTGCTGTATTCATTCTTCTTCTTCTTGTGATGAGGTGAAATGATAAAATGCCTATGTAATAAGATGAAGTGAGGTTAATGTTGTAGGCACTGTGACAGAGTGTTAGGCTACTACTGACATTTTGACAATACGTCAGAAGGAGGAACATCTGCTTCAGCTGATCCTGGATCCTGAAGCTGTGACAATGCTTTTGCCTGGCTGTCAAGAGCAGACAATGTTGTGGATGTGCTGGATAAGGGGATGATTCATATCCCAGGTGGGATGGAGCAGGATAGTAGAGATTTTGTTATGCTACTGAGAATGGAGTGAAATTTAAAAGTAATGAACTGTTTATGAAATTTTCCATTCAATATTTTCAAACAGTAGTAGACCTTAGGTAACTGAAAGCTTGGAAAGGAAAACCAGAGATGGGGCACAGGGGGAGGGGGAGGAGGGGGAAGATTGACTGTACAAATCTGGTATACATGGACCACAGATTCACTAAGGAACAATATAGCATGCTGCTTCTCAAACTTTATAGTGCTTGTTCATCATCTGGGACCTTGTTACTGATTTAGGAGGTCTGGGAAGAGGTCTAGGATTCACCATTTCTAATAAGCTCATAGGTAATGCTGCTGATCTATATATTACACTCTAAAATACTTGTTACTACAGTGACTTCATCATAAAATAATCAAGTGTTGGCTATGAATTTTGAGAAGTAAAAAATTAAAGTTAATGTGCCATTTAAGGCATTGATGAAGTAGTAATGGTAAAGTTTTTAGAGATTGGCAAAACAATAACACTGAAAAATGCAAAAGAACTCAAAAGTGGCCAAAGAAATCTCATCACACATAAAATGTTAAAACTTATAATTTAGCCGCTAGAAATACAAAATTTGAGCAATTGAATGAACACTAAAAGTGACTAAAGTTGTATTAAAAAGGTAGTATTTAAAGACATTTAAAAGATACAAAAATGTTATTGAAATAAAGAGAAGAAAATACAGAAATGGACTGAACAATTTTAAATATGGAGCACTATAATTTTCATTTTAATTTGCTAGAATTGAGATATTTCAAGTTATTGCTAGTTTGCAGAAAGATCTGGCATGAAAGGAAAAAAGAATCACTGAAAGCAGTAAAAACAAAGCCGTGATGCTTAGAAGACATTACTTTTAAGAACAATATGATCTGTAGTGTCTCATTTGTAAGCTGTCATCCTGTACTTCTAGCTGTCTACTGGACATTTCTACTCAAATCTCCTACTGGCATGTCTAATTAAATACTCCTGAAATGGAAATTATCACTTCTTCCCCAGAGAACAAATCCAGGATGTCCTTTGCCTATAGACTTCTTTATTTATTTAATACATTTATTGAGCACCCATATTTCTTCAGAATTAGGAATACAAAGATAATACAATCAGGTCTCAAGAGTTCACAGTCTATGCCTGCATACAGGTGGAACAATTAAAATAATATACTGTGATGTCACCTGTACTTAAAATGCAAATAAATTGTACTCAACCAAGAAATAGCAAGTCATTTTACTCAATGGTAAGCTTCCCAGTGAAAGTGACACTTTATCTGGGTCCTAGTGGAACTACAGAAATTGTACAAACAGAGAAAGGAGGAGAGAAGGGCATTCTGAGCATGGAGAGCAGCATGATAAAAGGTTTGAAAGTTTTTGGAGAATTCCTAAAGAGCACATAGTCTTATGACAATTGCTGTTGTAAGGAGATACATAGCCAAGAGTGGCAGAAGATGAAGATGCATAAGTGGATTAGACCTAAACTAACTGGTAATAAAATGGACATTAATACCAGCAGACAATTATTACTATAGAGAATAAAAATTATACTCTTCATCTCCTTGTCCAAAACATCCAGGATAAGTGGAAGCCTAAAGCCATTGCAAGACACTGTCTCTAATTCTGATTTCTCTCCATCGTAAAAACTACTTCACATTTTTTAGTGGGTTAAAGAGACCGATTTAGCCAGAAAGGTTAAAAAGCTAGAAATAATGCAATTAAAGATAGTTCAGATGGCAGCTGATTAGCTTTCTATTGCTACATGACAAATCACTACAAACTTAGTGGCTTAACACAACACCTATTTATTACCCCACAGTTTTGTAACTCAGTTAGCTTCTCTTAGGGTCTTCTAAGGCTGAAATGGTGCTGCTTAAGCAGCATTCTCATCTAAACTAAAAGATCGGTAAAAGAATCTGCTTCCAAGTTCATTTGGATCCATTTCCTTGTGGTTGAAGGACTGAGATCTCTGTTTTCTTTCTGGGTGTTAGCCAGAGGTTGCTCTCAGTTCCTAAAAGTCCCCCTTTTATTTTTAGAGTTATGAATCACAATCCATTTTTTTTTTTTCATGCTACCAGTTGGAGAAAACTCTGCTTTTAAAAGACTTATGTGACTAGGTTAGGCCCACCAGGATAATCTCCCTATTTTAAATTCAACTGATTAGTAACCTTAGCTACATCTGCAAAATTTATTTTGCTATGTAACCTAGCATAATCATGCAAATACTATCAGGAACCAATGGATCCATGGGGACCTTCTTAGGATTATTCCTACCACAATAGTCAACTGACTATTGACATATATCTGTATTATATATTTTACCATGCCACAACAACCTGAAGGTTCATACAGGATCCCAGGCTGAATGTTTACATAGTCCTGTCTCTATCTACATTGTGAAAACGATGACCTTCTTAAATTTTTCTTAATCTGAGATTCCCTAGGGGGAGTTTTATTTGTGCTTGAAAGGTAACTTCAAGTGCCTTTTCCTACTGTTTCATTGTCAAGTTGCTAAAAACCAGTCAACAAAAATATACTGAAAGCTGGGCATATTCCTAGTTGTGAAAACCAAAGCAGAGTTCCTGCTCTCCAAGGAGCTTACATTCTCAAGTGAGAAATGCATATATATGTAAGATCATTGTAAATACTGACATAAATTATGAAGATCAACAAAATACCAAATTAGCAAACCAATTTCAGCAACATATTAAAATAATTATATTCCATAACTAAGTGAAATTTATTTCTGGAATGCATGATTAGTTTAACAAATGAAAGTCAGTTAATGCAATATACCACATTAATAGAATAGAGGGGAAAAAAATCTCAATTGGTGCAGGAAAAACATTTGACAAAATTCAGTACACTTTCATAATAAAAACACTAAATAAAGTGGAAAAAGAGGGAAACTCCCTTAGCATGATAAAGACCAAATGTGGAAAACCCACAGCTAACACCATACTCAGTGATGAAAGAAGAAAGCCTTTTCCTTAAGGTCAGAAACAAGACAAGGATTCCCACTTGGGCCCACTATCTATCAACATAAGTTTTAATTTAGGATCTTTAATATGGAGAGCACCCCTTCAATGATTAAGAATGACACAGGATGGAAATAATGATTTTTAACTCTTATAGGTCCTGAAGGGTCCATGGCATACCCTGAGGCCACACATCCAGAGATCAGGGGTCACAGACAAGAAGAGAGAAAGAAGGGCCCTTGGGTCAATGCCTTTATTGGGTTCGGAGCATTATCCAGACAGGTTTCTCTTGGAGAGTTTTAAGCGGTGTATTTAAAGCAAATTGGTAAATGCTCTTGATCATGAAACACCAAATTATAAGAATTTACTTCAACATAGTATTAGAAGATCTAGTCAGAGTATTTAGTCAAGAAAAAGAAAAGAAAATTCACCTAAATTGAAAAGGAAGATGTAAAATGATCCCTTGCAGATAGCATGATCTTATATGTATAAAACCCTAAAGATTCCACCAAAAAGCTTAGAGCTAACAAATGAATCAGCAAAGTTTCAGAATACAAAGTCAACACACAAAAATCAGTTGCATTGCTATATACTAACAATAAACAATCCCAAAAGGAAATTAAGAAAACGGTTCTTACAATAGTATCAAAAATTAACCAAGGAAGTAAAAGACTTGTACACTGAAACTACAAAACACTGCTAAAAGAAATTAAAACATTAAGTAAATGGTAAGGCATCCTGTATTCATGAATTGGAAGACTTAATATTGTTAAGAGGACAATGCTAATCAAAGTGATTTACAGATTCAATGCAATCTCTACCAAAATCCTAATATTGGTCCCCCCCCACCTCCCAGAAATAAGAAAAACAAATCCTAAAATTTGTGTGGTACCTCAATGGACACCAATTAGCCACAAAAAAAAAAAATTGTGAAAAAAAGAACAAAGTTGAAACACTTCCTAATTTGAAAACTTACTACAAGTCTGTAGTAATGAAAAGAATGTGGTACTGATGTAAGAACAGACATACAAACCAATGAAATAGAATAGAGAACACAGAAATAAACCCTCACATGTATGACTGATATTCAACAAGGGCCCCAAAACCATTCAATGAACAGGGGACAGTCATTTCAATAAATGGTTCTAGGAAAAGTGTATACCCAAGTGCAAAAGAATATAGACTTTTACCTACATTATACACAAAACAATCACTCAAAATGTTCAAAGACCTAAACATAAGAGCTAAAACTATACACCCATTAGAAGAAAACATAAGGGAAAATCTTCATGATTATATGATTCTGAAAGCATAGGAAGCACAAGAAAAAAATATAAATTAGAATCCATCAAAATTTCAAATTTCTGTACATCAAATGATACTATCAAGAGAATGAAAAGACAGCCCACAGAATGAGAGAAATTATATCTGATAAGGGATTAATATCCAGAATATATAAAGAACACCTACAGCTGAGCAACAACAAAAACTCAATTAAAAAATATGCAGAGGATTTGAATAGACATTTTTCCAAAGAAGTTACACTATACAAGTAAGTACATAATAAGATACTTAATATAACTAGCTATTAGGGAAATGCAAATCAAAACCACAATAAGATCCCACTTCATATCTATTAGGATGGCTATTTTTTAAAATATTATTTTAAAAAATGAGAATAACAAGTGTTATCTAGTATGAGGAGAGACTGGAACCCTCATACTTTGTTGGCAGAAATGTAAAATGGTGCAGACACTATGGAAAACAGTTTGGTGGTTTCTCAAAAAGTTAAACACAAAAGAATAGAAATACGATCTTGAAGAGATATTTATACACCCATGTTCATAGCAGCATTATTTACAATAATCAAAAGGGAGAAGCAACCCAAGTATCCATTAATGATTGAATGAATAACAAAATGTGGTATGTGCATACAATGAATATTAGCCAAGCTTTAAAAAGAAGGAAATTTTGATACATGTTATAACAAAATGAAACTTGAAAGCACTATGCTAAGTAAATTAAGCCAACACAAAATAGAAAATATTGTATGGTTTCACTTCTAAGTGAAGTATCTAGAATAGGCACATTTATAAAGACAAAGTAGAATAGAAATGATGAGGGCTGGGAGGAAAGGGGAATGGGAAGTTATCATTTATTGGATATAGAATTTCTGTTTGGGATGATGAAAAGATTCTGAAAATGGATGATGGTGAATGCTGTACAATATTGTAATGAACTTAATGCCACTGAATTGTACTCTTGAGCATGGTTAAAATGGGAAATTTTATATTATGCATATTTTACAACTATAAAAATACAAAAAAAATGAAATAGAGTAATGTGATAGAGAATAAACTGGTGGATGTAATTTTGGTGAGTGAGGTCAAGAAAGCCCTCTATGAAGTAACATCTGAATTTCCAGTAACTACAGTCGTATAACAAATTACCCTAAAGTATGGTGACTTAAAACAAGGATTTATTATGTTCATAGATTTGTGGGTCAGGAATTTGAACACAGCATAGAGGGCATAGTTTGCCTCTGTTCCATGATGTTTGTCTGGGGCTCAGTTGGAAGACTTGAAGGCTGGGGTTGAAAAATAATCTATAGGCTCACTCACATACCTGGCAGTTGATGCTGGCTGCCTGCTAAGACCTCAGTATTTGTTGTAGGTCAAAACACCCACAGGCATTCTTTCCAGATGCCTGGACTTTCTCACAGCATGAGGGTTGGGTTTCAAGGGTGAGTATCCTGAGAAATAGCCAGGAAGACAATAGCATCTTGTTTTTTATGACCAGGGATTGAAAGTCACTCATTGGCACTTTCATCAGATGCTTGCTATTCATGGATGCAGTAACAAAGTCCCACCCAGGTTGGGAGGTGGATTGGGAGAATAGGCTCCATTTCTTGCTGAAGGGTAGCAAGGTTCTGGAAGAACATTTGGGACTGGAAATAATTCTGTCACTACTTTTGAAAAATAGAATCTCCTATAGTCCTGAAGGATGAGAAGAGGCAACCATAGCAATATCTGGGGAAAAGAGTTTTCCAGGCAGAAGCCACAAAGAAGACCCTTCCCCTACTAGTCTCTTCTTCTATCCCAGAAACTGCTGGTCATCCATATCCTTGATTCTTTGTTACTTGTGCCTCAAAGTAGGTATGTCCCCTTTGCCTTCAAGGGCTAATAGAGATTTCTGAAGAAGCACCTCTTTGATCAAGGAATTGCCCTTAATTTTTATTGCTGCTCTTTTTTTTCTCCTACAGTTCAGGCAACTGAGAAAGAGGATTGTTTAAATATTAGACAGCATGTAGCATTCAAAATTATTTTTTACATCAGCTACTGGTCCTCTGTCCTTCACACCTGATATACATCCACTTTTACTTCCCTTAGAAGGAGTTCTTTTCCACAAGGTTCTTGACCTTTCATGTAGAAACCACCTGTAATTAAGTCTGTTTGCGTTTTTGATAGTTACTAATAAATTTCTTTTCTTTTCTTTTTTTTTTTTTTTTTTTAGTTGGAGCCTCACTCCTTCACCCAGGCTGGAGTGCAGTGGCATGCATGCTCACAGTCACTCCAGTGTCGACCTTCTGGGCTCCAGCTATCCTTCCGCCTCATTCTTCCAAGTAGCCAGAACTACAGGTGCACGCTACCACATCCGGCTATTTTGTATTTTATTGTAGAGACGAGGTAGCGCCAGGTATCACCAGGTTGCCCGGGCTAGTCTCGAACTGGCAGACTCAGGCAATCCACTCGCCTTGGCCTCCCGAAGTGCTGGGGTTAACAGGCTTAGCCACCGAACCCGGCCTACTGATAACTTTCAAGTCACTCCCTCTTCTTCTTCTGTACCACATCTGGGCAAGCTGATAAGAAAGCCTGATTTCCAATCAGTGGTGTCCAGGTTGAAAGAAAAAGAAAAAGAAAGCCCGGATGGATGGTCCTTCCCATAAAACCTCAAGCTATAGAGCGCCCCCGTTTTTCTCAAGACATTTTAAGACAGTTTGGGAATCTGCCATGCTCTCTCTATAAACTTTCTTACCCTCTTGGTGTGTGAGGTCATCAGTCTTGACATCTGAATAAGATTTAGGTAGTTGTAGGGCATCCATCCTGCCTCAATGGGGGTGACAATCCTACCACACCAGTCTGAGTCCTTGAATGAACACAGCTCATGAATTCAATTGGAAATCTTCATGCACAGGTGTTAGGAATCAAATTGTTTCCCTATAGAAATTCTGACTCCATTACAAAAATGCACTGTAAAATTAAGACCATGCTTACTTGCTGGATTGGAACAAGGCATACTGTCAAACCATGCATAATTACTTTGCTTCCTCTTCTTTTATTCTGTGGTCTGTCAATGCTGGAAAGTGTTGGCAGTTACTAAAAGTTCAAGAGATATTGCAGAATAAGTTGATGTTGAGAAAAAAATCTATTAACACTTCCCGCCCAAACTGCAATTATTAAATTTTGGTGGTATATTTCTTTCCAGCCAACGGTAAGGAGTCTTTCCCAGGAAAAATAGTTTTATACAACAAGAAAAGTTCAGGGAAGTTTATCTCTCTCACTGGATTTGTTGCTGTAAAGATGGTATGGGCAGGGAAAGGGAAAGAGGGACCAACATGAATGACCTCATAATGGAATGAGACATGTATTCTAGATCTTGCCCTGAGCATATATTCTCTGCCTCAGATGAGCTTCTGAGGGCCCAAGCCATGGATGAACTCATTCCTCAACAGGAGCTAGGGGATTCATCTTGATTCTGGCCTCTGAGAAATGAAGTTCTGAGGAAAATACTAGGGCCAAGAGAAATCTGGAGCCACAGTTCTGAGGAGCAAATGGCCCCAGCACTGCCCAAGACCAGAAAACCAAGGGTGGATCTGTTGGTAAAAGAAGGAATTTCAGGGACCTCTTCTTGTTTGGTCCTTTGTTTTCTTCATATCACCTCTTGGCAGAATCTCAGCAAGAGACTGATGGCACACTAATTGGATAAAGTTCAACAGAAGGCCAGTAGAACATCGGCATCCAGCAGTTGTAGAAAAACACTCTGAGCCTGAAAGATCAAGGGCAAAAGAAGAATATATTTGTTTTCTATGGCTGGTGTAACAAATTACCACAAGCTTTCTGGATCAAAACAATAGAGATGTATTCTAACAGTTCTGGAGTCCAGACATTTGAAATCAGTTTCACTGAGCCAAAATTAAAGTGTTGGCAAACTCCAGGGGAAAAACTATTGAATGTTTTTCTCCATTGATCTTGATACAGAGACCCTCTAATGTCTGTCCATATTGTCACAGCTCCTAGAGAAGGTCATGCCCAGGGTACAAGTGCTCCTGTACATTCCTAAACAATTTTCCTGAGAGCTAATAAAAGGTGTGCTTCCCTTATCTCCTATGCACTCCCAGTGAGTAGCTTCAGGGGATCGTTGACTTCCTTGTAGTCTATGCCCCATCAACTGAAAGATGCAGATCTCCTTTTACTCCCTTTTTCTGAGTGGTTATAAGTTTGAATAATATAGAATCAGTAATCATAAGTTTTGTGAATTATATAACTTTTGTATCAATGTAATCATAAGTTTTGTGATTTGTATTACCTTTGCATAATGCATCATGTCTTAGGCCCTTTAGGCAAACTTAATTGCCACTTCTGCTGGTCCCTACTGATAAAAGCTATGAGATACCTCTGATACCTGGCACCAAGAAGTCTGGACAGAAAAATGTCACTATTGATAAATGCAGTTAAAACTCAAGTACTATACAATGCTCTACTGGTCACATGGCTAATGTATAAGTACAGACAACTCTGGACTATAAAAGTGAACTGTAATTCCGGCTACTCGGAAGGTTGAGGTGGAAGGATCACTGGAGCCCAGCAGGCCAGGCTGCGGTGGCGGGGAGCGGCCACTGCACTCCAGTCTGGGCGACTGAGTGAGACTCCAACTCAAAAAAAAAAAAAAAGTGAACTGTAAAAGCCTAGAGGGTGAGCAGAACCATTTTAGAAAGACCTGAGTCTGGCTCTGCTCCCTGGATCCAAACTCAGAAATAAACTTCTTTCTACCAGTTCCCTGCCCCTTTGATTTACTGGTATCAAGGTGAGCAGCCGAGTGTTACTTGGACCATAACAATCTGTTCTATGTCGATTTAATTCTCAGATGCAGCTTAAAACACACACACACACACACACACACACACACACACTTTAAGAGGGTAGAGGCAAATGTTTGCCTCCTCTAAAAAGTTCACAGAGATCAGCCTTTTGGTGGGGTTCAGAGGCAAGTAAAGAATGCATTCGGAGGGTCAAATAAAAGAGAACCAGTGCACAGCTGCAGCTGGGTGTGTAAGGAGATGAGGCACAACGGGAACATTATTGAGGCAATCTATCATCAGCTACTCATTCCCTCATTTACTTAACAAATATTTACTAAATCCTCAGACTGTGTTTGCCAAACCTGATGTGATCTGAGTCCACAAGGAGTTTACAACACAATCTGGAAAAGATAAGCATGAACAGGGTACTCAGTAAGCTAGAAGGCAATAGAGCGAGGGCCACACATTATTGTCACTGGGCTCATAGGAGAGGGGAAGAACTTGCAGTGAAGTTGAGAAACCTGCCCGAGACCTGGCTCCCTCTCTAATATCTTTCCTGCTCTGTCTCTATGATGAATACAACAAAGTACATGCAGGTTAGTAATAGCCTTTGGTTTGTCACAAAAGGAAGATAGGCAAAAAGTGTGATCTCTAACTTGTAATTTTGGAGAGAGAGGTTCTGAGCCTATCATTTCTGTCAGTTCGTGTATGTGTGTGTGTTCATAACCACAACAATCAGTGGGCTGGGCATTCTGTGTAAGTGATTCAAGAAAGAAAGCAAGGAGGAAACTGCACCACCTTTTATGACTTAGCCTCTGGGATCACACACTATCACTTCCATTTTTTTCTATTCATTTAAAGAAGTCACCAAGTCCCAGCCCACACTCAAGGGAAGGGGAGTTAGATTTCACCTTTTGAAGGGAGTATCAAAGAATTTGGAAACCACTACAATACATGTCTTCCAAATCTTCCAAACCACTACAATACTTGTCTGTTGCTGTTGTTATGAGGATTAGAAAATGTGTGAAGTGCTTAGAATGGTGCCTGGTTCATGGTAAGCATTAACTGTATAAGCTAATTTAGCTAATATACTCTCCTAATCCCCAGGCCAGGCTTTCCTAGCAAATTCTTCCCTGTATGAGGAAACCTGTAGAATCTGAGGAGGAGAGATCCTTTATGGCTGCTATTGAGGTGGGAAAGAGTACACAGCCCACTCTTTCACCAACTCAGCTCAAAGGTTCACAATATTTTGGACTTAAATAAAAGTTAGGGTCATGGATATTTGTCCCCCTTTATCATAATTTTATTTATATTTTCTCATTCCTATAGGAAGTGGAAAGATGTAGAGTCAAGTGTTACCCCTAATTTTGCAGAGAAAGAAAACTGAAGTGCAGGTCTCATTATGTAATATCACATAGCTAGTTAGTGGTACCACAGAAATGAGAAATCAGGGTTCCCTGAGCATGTGAACTTTTCCCAGACCGTGACACTTTGTAAAATTGACATTTTAGTTTCACAAATCTAACTTGTAAGTAATTTAGTATTTGGTTTCCTCAAATGCATCTTGAATCAGGGGGGTTTTAGAAAAGAGTGCCTTCCATTAACCCGTGCAGTTTGGGTCAGATGGGAGCAGATGTGGAGATTCAGTACATGTGTCTTGTGTCCCAGACTTGATCTTTACCTATGGAGACTGGATGCTATGCCCTTGATCCATCCTTAAGTCCTAGAAAAAGATGAACCTTGATCTTTGTAGAGAAGAAAGGGAGATTCTAATAAACAGGTGGATGATGATGATTATTATTTGCATGGGAATCCTAAGAGTGTCGGAGTAGGACCAGTTATTTCTCAGGACATTTTTCTTTTCCAGAAGAGAGCATAGAGGGGGTGGAAATGACTGCTTTGTCCCACATAGAACAGAAGTAGAAAAGAGGCTGGAAAAGTAGGCTTTCAAGATAGTGATTAGGTTATACTACTTATTGAAGAAGGCTATGATCAGGTGTTTGGGGGAGCAGAACTTTGACAGTAATGTGAAAAACAGGAAAAGTAAGATTAGAGTAAATTTAGAAACATTTGGTAAAGTTGTAGCTGAGAGCTCATATGTGAACTAAGCCAGTGACAACAGCAAAGGAGAGAAGGAGACATTTCAAAAGTGGAATCTGTAGGACTTGATGATCAACTAAATGTGTAGGTAAGAAAAAAGAAAAGAGTTGTAGATGACAACAGATTTTGAATCAAAAGGATGGTATAGATGGTGAGGTCCTTACTCCATTGGCATTGTGTCATTGGTGGGACAGTTCCTGCTGTGCAGGACTGCTTCAGACATTTAAACATATTTATCATTACTAACTTCTGCCCACTAAGTTTGAGTAGACTCCCCAGTCATTGTGACCACCAAAAACATCTTTTTTGAACTTGGGGGTATCATGTAACATGGTAACTGGTAGAAAAAGTTGGGTTGAAGATAATGGGCTCCTTTTTGGACATAGTTTGTGGTGCCAACAGAATATTGTTATGGATCTGGAGATATCTAGGAAGTAATTGGAAATGTGTGAATTGGCTCTGTGAAGAGATACAGACCTAGTACAGAGAGGTAATAATTTAAGCTGCAGCAGAAAGACTAGAGAGTCAGAGAAAAGATGCTAAAGAAAGAACTTTAGAGAATGTCTGTGTTCAAGAAACACAGAGAAGAGTCAAAGAAAGAGAAGCAAGGTACGTCAGAGAACTAGGAGGGGAAAGTACTCAGAAGGTAGATAAGAAAATTCCAAGGAGAAATTGGTGTGTGTGTAATGAGAATGCTACTGAGTTTGGATTTGTACCAGAAAGAATAGATTTACCAATCTGGGATTAGCTGAGTCCTCAAAACTTAAGTTTTTGAGTATGTATAAATAGTCTTATGGTCCAAAAATGACAAAAGTGTAAAAAACACAATGAAAAACTTATCACTCCTACCTTCTCTTCCATCTGTCTAGAACCTCCAAGTAACAACTTTAATTATTTTGTGTATCGATCCAGAGTTTGAGTGCAGACATAAGCAAATATAAACACACATTCCTGTTTCAATTCCTTTTTTTTTTTTTTTTACAAATAGAACATTATATACCTGAATTTCTTTCCTGAAACTTTCAAAAATGCATCCTAGAACTCTTCCCATATAGTGTCTTCATTCTTTTTCATAGCTGTGTATCATTCAGGGTTCTTTAAAGCAATAAAACATAGATAGATATCAATAGACAAATAGATAGATAGATATGGATTCAGATAGAGATTTACAGAGATTTATTTTAAATGATTGACTCACATGATTGTGAGGACTGGCAAGATTGAAATCCATAGGGCAGGCCAGCAAGTTGGAAATTTAGGTAAGAGTTAATATTGCAGTCTTGAGTCCAAAATGTCAGAGCAGACCATCAGGCTGGAAACTCAGGCAAAATTTCTATGTTAAAATAATGAGGCAGAATTTTTCCTTCTACTGGAAATGCTGATTTTTCCTCTTACGGTCTTTATCTAATTGGATGAGGTCCACCCACATTATGGAGGGTAATCAACTTTACTTACAGTCAACTGATTGCAAATATTAATCACAACTACAAAATACTTTCACAGAAACATCTAGTGTTTGACCAAACAACTGGGCACCATAGCTTAGTCAAGTTGACACAAAAAATTAACCATGACAAACTGCATAGTATTTCATTGTATTTATGGCAATTATTTATTTAGCCAATCTCATGATGGATAAAATTTAGGATAATTTATGTTATTCTCAATCTTTTCCTACTACAAATCATTCAGTGAATAACCTTGTATATATGTCATTTAAAATATGTTCAGATATATGAGTAAATCCCTAGAATTGGAATCGTTGAGTCTCAGGGTATATAAATATGTAAGTTTGTTGGATATTGCTTTCATGGGGTGTCTACTTTTGCCAGCAACATATGAGACTGACTCTTTCTCCACAGTCTTAACAAAGACTATATTGTCATATTTAGGAGTTTTGCCTGACTGGCGAAAATTAGTATAGTTTTAATTGTCCTTTCTCTAAAAGTAAATATAATTGAGTTTTAGAGAAGTAGGTCAAATTTAATGAGCTATGGAATAAGTTTATTGGTAGGAGGATAATGGAGAAAATAGATGTCTTAAGAGAATGAAATCTGGCCATATTAGGAGAGAATTAGCTTGCTGACTAAAGTAGTATGTAGGGTTAATGAAGATATTTTTAAATAGTAGAGACTTACCTAGACTTGATTAAAGTGATAATGAGTCACTAGAAAAGAAGAGATTGAAAATTGAAAAGAGCGTGAGAGCAAAGTCATACAGGAAGCAGAAAGAAATGGCATCTCTGGCAAAGTTGGGACAGATAGAAGCTAAGCGGTGGGTGTGAAAATTGTGAGGGACAGAAGGTTGTGGGTGGGGAGCAGATGGTAGGCACCTTTTAAAAGCAGAGGAGGAGGAAAACTTTTTGGAACAAGAATTAAAAAGGGAAGGATTAGATTCACCAGTGGGAGGGGAGAAGCACAGGCAGCAGATGCTGCTTTACCCACAGGCATAGGGATTCATGCCTGTCAGATCCCAGGGCTGCAGATAAAAAGCAGAATGTTTGCTGGGGTGATTCATCTATGTGGACATTGATTCAATAACTATTTACTGAGCATCTACTCTGTCAGGCACACTGATGCCACACAGGATGAACTGAGACATGAGAAAGAGACAAAGTCATGTATGTATGAGAGATTAAAAGGTATATAGGTGATGGCAACAAGAAGTGTCAAGGGGTATAATAGCCAGATGGTTTGCTACTCAGTGTGCCTTGTGTCTTAAAGGAGATGTGGTTTTAGAAAACTGCAGAAGAAATACGTTCTTAAAATTGGCAGAGGCAACCTATGTGATACCACTGCAGGATTTCTGGACTCAAGAGAATAAGAACCTTGTCCTTGATAAGGAAGCAGTAACTGAAGAGACAGACTGAGATCTGGAGAACAGCATGGAGGTGGAAGGGGTGCTCCAGAAAGAGCTGAAATTTATTTACTTTATGAAGTACTGTGGGGAAAACAGGAAGAGAATGGGTCCCAGGGAAAAGAATAAGCAATATGACAATGACAGCAGAGGTGAAAATTCTTCATTTGGGCAGTAGCCAAGGATGACTCGAACATGAGGCTGGAAAGGATTAGCTGGCCTCACAGGAATGATGGTATACATTTTTTTAAAAGTTTATTGTAGAAAATTTCAAATAGATACAAAATAGAATAAGATAGTGAACGCCTGTGTATCCTTCACCAACTTCAACAATGATCAATACGTTGCCAATCTTGTTGAGTAATCCCTGCCCCTAATTCCCACTTTTATTTATTCATCATGTATCTCTTTTTTTTTTTTTTTTT
>NW_007018362.1:158449-254066 GCF_000164805.1 Carlito syrichta
GCAGGCTACCACGCCCGGCTAATTTTTTGATTTATTGTAGAGATGAGGTCTCGCCAAGTTGCCCAGGCGGGTCTCGAACCCTCAGGCTCAGCATCATGTATCTCTTAACCAAAATGAACTTTTTATTACTTTTAAACATAACAATTATGTAATTATTACAGCTAATAAAACAATTTTAGAAAATTATTTCAATAACAGACTGAAGTATTTGCTAGGGATTCAAAATAAAAAGGGGTGTTTAGGAAGCCTGCAAAGAAATGCTAATATAGGGCACAAGATTAGTTACTTCTTATGTGATACAAATAATTATATTATAAAAACAATTAAAAACAATTAATTAACATAGGAAAAATTTCAAAATGAATGTGTAAACATTTTGTTAAATATAAACTAGAATATTTTAAAGTATAAGTAATACATACAACTAATACACACAACTTAGATATCTGTATTATATAGAGAAGTAAACATATAGATATCTAAATTTTTTAAAGGTGGAAAGAACATGTCCAGGGATTATCTGAATGGTGTTTATTTTTTGTTTTTCATTCCTTTGTGCTTTTCAGGATGTATGTCTGTGTGTTGCAGAAGGCGAGGAAGGGCAGTTAGCGGAGAAAATGCTGGGAAAGAATCGTGCCTTTCCTGATGAGCTGAATTAATATAATGACAGTGAAAATCTTTGTTCTAGTGGTTCATCTATCATCTTTCTTCAATCTCACAGTCCACAAATCAGAAGTGCAGACGAATACATAGAAGGCTTGGAAAATACATGCTAAATAAATAAGATCTAACAAGAAAAAAAAGGGGCGAAAGCTGCACTCTGAATTACCACTTTGTTAGAAAAGAAGTGACAGGAAGCGGCTCGTGCTAGGCGACCCTCCCAAAACGAGGTCCACTTGCATCCCTGCATCACTTTGCACGCGCCGCCCACCCTGCTAAGAAGCCGATGACGTCACACTGGGTTTTTGATGGTAGGTGGAAACCTGCCCGAGGACTTCTGGGAAATGGTGTCTGGGCCGATTCCGCGCCTCGGAGCTTCTGGGAATTGTAGTTCGCGGACGTAGCCTGCGTACTCGATAGCCTCTGGGAGGCGGGGCAACGAGGATTGCGTGGTTGCTTGCGCCTCTTTCAAAGGCCGCTTCCGAAGGTTGGGCCTCCTTTCGAGGCTTTTTCTACTGCAGGAAGTAGACTCCGAGGCGCTGCGCGCTCTCACCCGTCATAAAAGGAGTGAGGGATTCAGCCCGGATGTAGATGATAAACCCCATTTATAATCGGCAATGTCGGCAGTGACCGAAACCGGAGGACAGGGAAGAAAGCTGTGTATAAACCGAGTGCTGTACACTAATAGTCCTGCTACACGAAAGTTCCTTTGTGTCTAATTGTCTGAACCTAGGATTGGAGCCCTTGTTTGACAACGGGAACAACTGTCAGATTTGGGCGGTACTGCAGGGATGCGCGTCCATGGTACTATCTCATCTCTGGGAAACAGGAATCTTTACCAGCAAAGCAAACCTGACCTAGAACTTTTCAGCCTGAGATTTTTGGGAAGGAGCGGGAGAGTCTAACATACCCTAAAACTACTATGGTCAAGACCTGTAAATTACAAATAAAATCCTAAGCCTCCCAACTGCCTAAATAAACCCCTTCTTGGCAAAGGGAATCCCCGAAAAACCCTAAAAACTGAGTCCCTAGTCATGACCGGATGGGGCATCTGACACACGTTATAGCCCCTTCCTTTTTTGGTTTAGACACAACAATTGACCAACATTAATGTTGAAGATCATAAGACTACAAAAGAGACTTTTTGTTAAAATACCAAATTATAAACAAGACCTAAGACAATGCCAGACAAAGGTTGTCATACACTCTCTACACTTAATGAATAAACTCTATTCTAACTGCCATAATAATTTTCATTTTCTTTTCCTTTTTTTTTGAGTTGGAGTCTCACTCTATGGCCCAGGCACTCTCACGGCCACCGCAACCTCGACCTTCTGGGCTCAGGTGATCTTTCTGCCTCAGCCTTCCAAGTAGCTAGAACTACAGGCACACACCACCACGCCTGGCTAATTTTTTTTATTTATTGTAGAGATGAGGTCTCACCAAGTTGCCCAGGCTGATCCCGAACCTGTGGGCTCAGGCAATCCTCTCACCTCAGCCTCCCAAAGTACTGGGATTATAGGTGTGAGCCACTGTGCCTGGCCAATTTTCATTTTGTTTAGCAGATAAACAAACACTGACCTTGAGATAAGCAATGTTAAAACAATTAGTTTACCAACTTACCGATACTGATTGAGCCCCCCTCCCCCCCTTCCATAAGCCATAACTACAGCTTTAATTGGACACGTTTCAATAACTTTCTCCTAATAAAAAGACCATGGACCATAGACTGGTTCTGGCCAATTTACAGAGACTGAGCCCTTAAATGCCTTTATGTCCTAAAAAGACCTTTGGACATGTAAAAACTAACTACAACACATGTAAATGCTAAGTCTCCACCCCAGTGTAAACATGAGTCATATGTTACATACATGTTTATTCAGTACACATGCGTTTAGGACCACTTTCATAAGTAATCATAGCTCCTCTTATAACCTGTTAAATATCTATGTTTGGCCAATTCATTCAACTTAAATTCCTGTTTTACTCCTCCCTCCTTCCAAGGGATTCTGGGACTCAAGGGACTTTGGGACTCTGGGTTTTGTGAAGGCTACATGTCCCAGCTTGTCAAATGGCACCTTACAGACTACAACCCTTCACAAAAAATAAAGTCTCTTTTCTAAATTTATATGTCATTTAATTTTTCAGTTGGCAAATCACTTCTGATGGCTTTACCAGGGAAGATTAGGATTAAGGTAAAACTACAAAATCTGATTATCAAAGAGGCGGGTGAGTAGTGAGTTTTTGTGGTTGTTTCAGTCTCAAAGAAGGATATGAATTACAGAAAGATGAAGTTAAAGGGGAGAATAAATCAGTCTCCCAAGAGTGAAAAAGCAAAAACAGACATCTCAAGAGAGAACTTTTTAAAAAGAGAGCAGCAAAAAGGAACATCTTTTTTGTTTTAGAGTGGCATGTTAGTGGAATGTGCAGGACCTCTATAAAGCCACCCCCACAGGTCATCCAGATCACTTCTTATTAGGCTCTGCTTTGTGTGCCAGAGTGGTCTCTCAATTTTCAATAAAATGCTGAGAGAAGAGGTAATTAGAAAACAAATAGGCAGGCAGACAAGACGGGTCCCAGTAACAAAGTAACAAACTTCCTACAAGGCTCTGCAACTAAAGCACAAACACTGGCTTTGGTAACAAACTCCCTCCAAGCCCCTCAGACTAGAGCAAAAACACTCACTTCCTGGAATTGAAAATTTACCACAATACCTCCAGCGGATTGGTGCCAAACCTTTAGCACACTGTTAAAGTCAGCCAATCAGCTCGATCCTGGGACTATATAAGGACCTGGTTTCGGCCCCCAAATCAGCAACTTTCTTGTAGTTTCTCTTCTAATGTAAGTACCTTTTTGGTCTTCTAATAAGTTCTGTTTTCTCGTTTTCTGTTTGTTTGGACTAGAACTGCTGCAAGTCATTAGAGCTGCTGTTGAAGGTTGTTGGAGCTGATAGAGCTCTATATCCTAGATAAGTCTGTAAGTGTAAACCACTGAGAGCTGCTGGAGTGAAACCAGAAGTACGATGTAAGCTAGTAAGCACAGGCCAGTAAAAGACTGAGTCTACAAAAGGACTGAGCTGAGATACTCCTTAGGGGGCTGGCTTGCCTTCCCACAGAACCACCAACACTCTTGGTGCCTGGCTTGTGGGTCTGTTGAGCCAATATCTCCTTGGGACCTGGCATGCTGGCCCATTAAGCCACCAGAGCTGCAGTACTTTGGGGGCCTCATGTCTGCTACCATCACTGAACTCTCCCTCTAACTTGCATTCTGCATCTGGACACCGTCACTTTCTGGCAACTATGTGGATCCTGGGCTGGCAGCATATCTGGGGACTCAGCTGACCAGCTAAAAAGCTCAGTACATTGCTGCCTATGATGGCTCAAGGGAGGAAACAATGCAATCACCTGACTCCTTTCAAGAGCCCAGGTTCTCCTAAAGGAGACAGCATACAATAGAAGAATGTTCCCGGTTCCAAGGGCTTAAACCCAATCTGCCTGGGTTTAAGCCCTTGTTCTGCCATACCCTTGCTATGTGATTTTAGTTATTTATCTCTCTGCCTCAGTTTGTTTAAAATAAGGATAACATCATGAATGTCTTTACTAGGGTTTTGTATAACCTAATTAGTGAGTTATTTCATGTTAAGCTTTAGAACACTGGCAATAAGCACTCAATGTCACTTTATTAATTGTTGTAAAGAGGAGCTAAGAATTTTTGCTCTTTTTAAGTGCTTGTGTGTATTTTAAAACATGGAAATAATGGGGAAGTTGAGAATAATGCCAATGGACTGATTTAATTATGTCTAGGAAATAAGTTGTTATAGGCTAAAAGGAGGCCATTTTGGTTAAATTGCAAAGTCATTTAGAAAAAACTTAAAAACTTATATCTTGTGGTTGAGTAGGCCCAAACGTAAAAGCCACTAGGCTTCAAAAAGTACATTTTTCCTATTTGCCTCCCACCCACTTCTCTCCTAGCACAGCCTTGCCTGACTGGCCAATCTTATCTAATAAGTCATTGCTGGTGCTGAAGAAGAAACAGCCTGGCAAGCCAGACCACCTACTCATTATAGTGGACCAAGGCCATCGAGAATGTGTCTGAAAGCTTGGAGCAGGTTTTTTGGCAATGATGCCAAACTGTCTCCCTCTAACCTGATTATAGAACTTATACACTCCCTTTTCTCACAGTCTCTGTGTCTCCTATTTTAATTGGCTGGGAGAGCTAGCAGCCAATTATTGGATCAGGCTGTAACAACACTATTGGGGCCAGCAGCCTTATCTAATGAATAATTATTTTTACTATCATTATGTTATGTCCCTAATATTCTAGCTTGTATCTACAGAGCATTAAGAACCCTACCGTAGAGTGACTCTACACATCTTAGAATCTGATGAGGTATATTCAAGTCAGGCAGTATTGTTTATAAGCAAACTATTTGACCTTCCTGTGGGTAGCAGAGAAGTTCGAGTCCTACATCTATCTCTGTATGTTTCAAAATATCTATGAAAGGTAACTGTATTATGACTTATTCTCATTTATACATGTATGGGACAAGAACAGACATATCTATGGAAAGGTAGACTATTGGAAAATCACCTAGTAATATCTCCTTTCATACCAGATGCAACCTCAGTCCAAAACCTTTCTGACTTTAGAATGGCAACTACAGAAGCAGACTATGCTAAAGAAAGTGTTGGGTTCTTATGTACTTAACTCAAATATAAGACAGAATCTCTGTAATTAGCATTTATGCCTATATTATGCAGTTAAGAGTAGTAAACACGCTTACTAACAAAAATACATTTTCCCTCATTGTTACTAATGTTGACGATGTGTGACTCAAACACATCAGAGATACTATTCATTGTATAAGTTAGAATTTGACCTAGCATCCAGGTTGTCAAGCATTATTTTTATGAAAAGTAGTTTCTAAGTTGATGGCCTTTGGAATTTAACTTGTAGGTAAAGGGAAGATGCCTGCAGGGTTTTTTTTCATTTCAGTGTGGCAGTAACTGAGTCCCAGAGAAATTCATTCATTCACTTATTCAATGAGTATTTCTTGAACAACTTTTGTTTTTGGAACTAGGGGTACAGAAGTGAACAAAAATGGCAAATTATACATCCTTATGCTCAATTTGTTTGGAAGACACATATCAAATAGTCATATAAATTAAAAATTATGAAGAAGTTATGAATGCGAGATTACCTAATTTGGGAAGTCATAGAAAGCTCCTCTGAGGAAGTTATATATGAGTGAGAGCTGATGGAGAAGAAAAACTTACTAGATTGTATTCATTTTATTTTCGTATTTACAGTATTCTTGATGCTCTGACATTTAAGCCCTTGCAGATCACTCACTCCCAGAGGGACTGTCCCTCCCAGGATTGGCTAATTCCTAGAGATAGCAAAGAACAGACCCTAGGAGTTCACCTTTCATGTGCAAACTAACCAGTCTAGACTCCACAATCCCCCCTTCTCATCTTCTCTTTCTGGCTCTTACGCTCCAAACCACTATTCCCCTGCCATAATCACTCCAGGGCCAGATACCAAACAACTTGCGACATCTTCTACACCTTGCAGCCTGCTGAAATTACTCAAACTAATCCTAGACTTGATTATCCTGCCTCACTCATTTTTTCCCCACAGAAACCACAATAAAGACTTTTGTCTATTCCTGTTTCTTTTGCCTCTTGATCAACCCTGGTTGATCCCCATGTGATCCTGAATGGCATGGCATTCATCATGCAAACCAGTGGCACAGCCAGCAAAAAAATGAGGGAAGAATGTTATCAGTTACACTCTCAAAACCTCACTGGAGACCTCACAGAGTCCATGGTGGCATCTGGCAGTTCTGAAAAGCAAAACTGGAAGATACTTCTGCTCCTATCTAGCTCTGGGGAGCAGCAACACATGTTGATCCCATGTCTCTAGCTTGGTTATGCAATCTCTGTTGAGGACCTGGCCTTGGGGACAAAAACTGTGCTCCAGTAGATCAATAAGGCCAAAGAAGATAAAACTGAAGCCACTATACACCTAGTCACTGAGACCTGGCCTAATATTTAGCCATCCGTGTCTATCACTTTGCCTGCTATAGGGATAGCTCCAACCCAAAGCTTCCCACATCCTCTGGCCACCCACAATCTACTGGAGAGACAACCAGTGTGGAACATCTACTTTTGAAGTCATCCATTGAGTCCTTATAGTCAGGACCCCTTCCAGTCACCTGTTCAGAATCAAAGCCCACAGCTATTTTTATCTTATGGACCCTTGCCTCTCTCACATCACTGGTCACTGACACCACCTGACCACCTCTAACAGACCTGCCATGTCCCATAGACCTGTCTTCCCACCAACTCCTGGCATCTCAGCCCCTCCTTCAAGCCTATCTTTGGCACAAACCGAAAGGTATCCCTGTAACTGTGCTACCTAATTTTGAACCTCAGTTTTGCTAAGAAGAGCCTCCACCTCCTCCAGTTCTTTA
The DNA here is from genome assembly GCF_000164805.1 of Carlito syrichta. NCBI lineage: Eukaryota > Metazoa > Chordata > Mammalia > Primates > Tarsiidae > Carlito > Carlito syrichta. Next base: position 165,585 of record NW_007018362.1, read on the forward strand.
GTACAAACACACCCAGATTTCTGACTTGAGACTGCCTTGGGGATTCCTTGACTCTCTCCTCTAGAAGCTGGACACTCTATGGAGGATTAATGGTGAGGACTTATAGAAGCAAATCTTTTGAACTTGAACAGTTCTACTGTTGATGGTAGAGAGTAGAAAAATATTTGCACATATCAAAAACTTCTCTCCACCTACTCCTTGCTACCTTTTCTGTGGGAGCAGACATGTCAGGAAGGCATGCTGTCTTTCTCAGCTTCCCTGTTTGCTATTTTTCCAGTTTGTATATATAAAAAAGACATTATTTTATCTGATATGGTATATTGTTTTCACTGGAGTGTGAGAAATAAAATGCCAACTCGTAGAATATTAGATCCTGAGTCTTTTAATAGCCGGTGACTGAGAGCGGATTTTGTCCAAAGAACTCTCAGCTCCGAGTAAAGCAGGCAGAGGGCTTTTATAGGCAGAAACCATAGCTTATATTTTAAGGGGGGTCAGAGTCAGGCTGGAACAGTTTGCAGCTACATGTAGGCTTAGTTTGGTCGTTTGCCAGCTGCTGTTTGCTTGCTGCTTCTGCTGCTGCTGCTTGCTTGACAGGATGTAGGGAGTAGGGGATTTCCAAGAAGAGGGAAGGAGTGACAGCTTAGGGGCTAAGGACAGTTGTGGTTACACACAGTGGGGAGGCTGCTTCGGGTGCTGCGTCTGGGCAGCAGGCATGTAACTAAAATGGAAGTTTTTAACAAGATAGAATTACTTATGTCAAACAAGCTTTTACACCTTATTGAGGTTATACAGACATATAGGTTTTACAGACATTTCAACATAATGTGTGCTTTGAATTGAGTTTATAGGACAAATGATTTGTAGGAATGGTACTATGTTGATAGAGTCTAATTTAACTGTTTAAAGGTTTCTGGGACCTGACAAATTAAATGAGACAAGCAACACCATGTTGTGGCTATAAGTGCTGAATGCTAATATTCAAGCATTTTGACTTCAAGGGACAGCATCTCAGGAGGTAGTAGGGCCACAAAACTTTGCTTCCTCTCTCTACACTGTAAGCCATGATCATCCTATACTTGTTCAGAATGCTAAATCTTACACTGCATTTTTTTAAAGAGTGCAGATCTTGTCAAATCACCCCTCCACATTCATATCTCTCCCACAGAGTACAGAGGGTAGGAAGCCTCTTGGACCCAGAGCAAAGAAAGAAAAGAACAAGGGTCTGGCTCAGTGGTTCAGCCTGTAATCCTAGTACTTTGAGAGGCCGAGGCAAGTGGGTTGCCTGAGCTTGGGGATTTGAGACCAGCCCATGCAACTTGGCGAGACCTTGTCTCTACAATAAATAATAATAATAATAAAATTAGCCAGGAGTGGTAGCATGCACCTGTAGTTCTGGCTACTCGGAAGGCTGAGGTGGAATGATCGCCTGAGCCCAGCAGGTCAGTGTGGGGGTGGCTTGAGTGTGCCACTGCACTCTAGCCTGGGTGACAGAGTGAGACTCCAACTCGAAAGGAAGGAAGGAAGGAAGGAAGGAAGGAAGGAAGGAAGGAAGGAAGAGCAAGAAAGAGGAAAAACAGCAAGTTCCTTGCTCTGAAACCAACTTAAAATCTAAGACTAGAAATGACATATTCCTTGGTACTTCTTAACATCCTGCTCAGTAAAAATAAAGACAAGAAAGAGTATATCTATCCTCTTTTGAATGGAAAGACTTGGAGGCTTATTTGGCATAGTAACCGATAACAATAGGGTTTTTTAACAAAAAGCAAACTATGATATTCCTATTATACCCATTTTTTACAGATAGAAATCTGAGGCAATAAATAAATAAGCTAAATGCTGTAGTCTCCCCTTATCTGGAGGCATATATTCCAAGACCCCCAGTAGATTCTGAAATGTACCAAATCCTATATATGTTATATTTTTTCCTATACATACATAACTATGATAAAGTTTAATTTATAAATTAAATGCAGTTAGAGATTAACTACTAACAAAATAGAACAATTATAACAATACACTATAATAAAAGTTATATGAATGTCTCAGTTTCTCTTTCTTTCTCTCTGTCAAAATATCTCAATATTTTAGACCATAGTTGACCATAGGTAACTGAAATCACAGAAAGTAAAACTGTAGATGACAGGGACTGCTGTAATTTGCAGAAAACCACAGTGTAAGGATTCTGCCTCCAGAGACTTTCAAATCTTCTGCCACCAGAGACAGATCTCTCAACACCACACTATTCTGCCTCTGTAGAAGGCAAATCACAGTTAAGGAGGTTACCCAGGTCTGTCTTACCTCAAGAACCCATGCTGTTTCTCCAAAATGCCAAGTAGCAGAAAAAAAAATTTTTTTAAGACATCCCATAACCAGAGATTGGTAGTCTTTAGACAAAGAAAGAAGAAAGCACTAGGCATTGTCTCCAGCTCTTTGTGTATTAATTTTAATTGTTTTATTTAATTGTTTTCTGTGTGCCAGGCACTATGCTGAGCACTGGACATTCAGAGCTGAAAGATAGCATTCCCTGGAGTTTGCAGTTTAGTGGAATGACAGGTAACAGGAACAGGTTAGAGTGACTAAGCAATAAAACTTTAACTCTGCCCTTAAAATGTGGAAACTAGGCAGCCAAATGGATATAACGTGTGCACAGGTGAGCAGTACCTATTGGCACAATAGCGGGGGGGGGGGCTCAGATGAGGCTGGAAAACTCAGCAGGGGGCGAGATAATAGACAAGTTGATGAGGTAAAATATAGACACGTCCTAAATATAATAGGAAGCCATGGAAATATTTTAAACAGAAAAGAGATAAATTCATTTGGGTTTCATATTACTCTGTCATATACAGGAGGAATCAAATAGAAACAGACTAGAGGCTTAGAGATGTGTGGAAAACTCTTTAGAGACACCAGCCATCATTAATGAGATGTGTTTCACCAGGGTATTTAACATTGGGCATGGAGAGGCAGTAGGAGAAGGGAGATTAAGGGGTAGGACTGGGTGAGAGATTGCACAGTTGTGGCCAGAGGGGAGTGTCAGGGCGAGAGTAAGGGGGATTTGAAGGACACTGACTCTTAGCCAATTGCCTTGGAAGAGTGGATAGTTTTGGGAGACAAATTAATGAATTTTGAACAGGTAGAGTATGGGAGATAAAAGGAAGTATTCAGTAGGCTGTTTAAGGCTTAAGGTTGAGCCTGCGAGAAAAAAAGGAAGTATTCGGTAGGCTGTTCATTCATTCATTCATGCAACAAATATTTGTTGAGTACTTAGGAATTTGTTGGATACTTAGGAATATTTCATAGAAATATTTATTGGGTACTTTGTGATTTAGAATGTAATAAATCAAATGGAAACTATGTAGAGAATCACTTAGGTTGTGGGGAGTATCAAGGGTTGCAACCTCAGTGTTTAATGAGAAATTGCTATTTGAGAAAAGACTTGTAGGCAGTAAAGAATTTGGCCATGAAAGTATGTGAGAAAAAAGAATTCCAGGCAAAGGGAATCATGACCTCAGGTTCCAAGGAGTGAACATATCTGAGTGAGATGCAGAGCCAGTGGAGGCTTTGGGACAAAGTAGTAGCATGATCCCACTCACCTTTAGCAGGATCATTCTGGCTGCTGGCTGAGATGAGACTGCAGAAAGGCAAGAGTGGAAGTGAGAAGACTGGGGAAAAGGTAACAAAGGAATCCAGATGAGAGATAACCATGACCCAGACTGGGGTGGTCATAGTAGAAGTGGTCATATTTTATATATATTTTGAAAGATTTATTGTAAGATTTTTGTGGAGTATGAGAAGAAGGAATGAGTGAATGATAAGTCAAGGATTTTGGTTTGAGTTGCTGAAGGTGTGGAGATACTGGTCTGGACTTGAGAAAGCTTTATGCATCATCAATATATATTTGAATATTGAAACTAGATATGGGCTCCCTCAGAGAGAGAGAATCACAGAACAAGGTCTGAATTGGGATATTCAAATCTGAGGAAGATAATAAACATCTTCACAAAAGTGGTTGGCAGAATAATTGTGATATAGGAAAAATCAATTACATCCTCAATTTATACAATTATAAGATAAATATCAGATGGACTAAAGACTCTAAATATGAATAGACTAATTGAAATAATATTTAAAAAGACACTAGATTTTCATATTTAGGGTAAGAAAGATATCATGAGAAAAAAGATACTCATGAATTAAAATTTTAAAATATTCATGATTACATAAAAACTTAGCACCTTTGTATTTGAAACAATATAAGCCAAGTTAAAGCATATATTATAGACTGGGCAGAGAATATGGAGCAGATAAGGGTATAATACTTAGCATATATAAGGAATGTCTATATATCAATTTTTTTAAAGAAAGCAAACAGCCAAATAGCAAAAAGAATACAAAATGTAAGTTAAAAATTTCAGAAATAGGAAATTCTGTAATAATTGTATACAGTGAAGTACAATTGCATAGGATTAGAAAATTCAAGTTACAATGAAATACTATTTTTCCTATTAGGAAAAAAAATGGAAATGTTTGCCAATATCAAATGTGACCAACTATGTGAAAAAACAGGTAGTCATCTACACTTTAAGTAGAATAAAAATTGACCTAATCAATGAGTTGAAATAAAGATGAAAAGTGGAAATGTGCCAATCTGAGGGGAAAATATAACCAAATGGAAATGGTCACAATGGAGCCAAAAACCCTGGAACCCAAGGATTGGGATCTGCCAGGGCTTATCCAGCTCTGTCCATGTGTTGGAGAAATGTGGAGTCCACCAGAAGCCTATTCGTCACTAGCAACATGTGCTGTTGTGGCTTGGGGACACACAGATATGCCCCTGTGGCCCGAATAGGCTCTCCTTCAAGACTGCCTTCTCCCTTGGCTCTGACTTGAGGATCAAAAGTAGCCTGTTTCTGACACCTTAAAACATAGATCCTTTGGATCCCATGACTTATTTCACTGGAAAGACACAGCCTCCATCAGCACTTAACAAAATATATCTAGAAACTTTCTTTTGGGAGGTGTTTTTAAATTTTTATTTAAAAGATGTAGGGTACAATTCAGGAATAGGTATACAAGTGGACATTGTACAGGAAAGTTTGGACCTCCCTTTGGTCCCCACTTTGCCTGGTTTGAGATCAGGTACCTTTATTGATGTTGTGCCCCCCTTCCTCCGTGAGGCTTGTTACTGTGAGTTGTTCTCAAGAGCTTCAATAACTTTAGTGCCAGTTTCTAGATGTACAAAGTTGAGATTCACATCCCATGAAGGCTTGTCTAGCTGGTCAGCCCATGTCTTTATGACACTTGTGAGACATCTCCTACAGTGTCAATATGAAGCAAAAAAAGTGCTCACTACATATTTATTGAATTGGTAAATTATTTTATTAAACATAGTTGAAATTATACTAGATATTTATAATTTAAGATTCAGCTTTTCAATTTAACATTATTCTTAGGAGCATTTTCTTGCTTCACTATTAAAGCCCTGCTGATCTGGGGGAAACTGTGGTCCCACATACACTCTCAGAACCAGAATCAGCCTCAAGTAGTGGAGTCCATCCAATCTCTTTATTAACAAATGAAGAAACTGAGGAGCAGAAAGGAAAGGATATGTGTATGATTACAGAGTTCAACACAGGCTATCCTGGTCTCCTCCCCAGGTTTTCTCACAGCTCTGAGTAAAGGTCAGAGAAAAGAAAATTGTAAAACCGATCTCCCTCTTCTGTACAACATTTGCTTGGGAGCCATTCTCATGAGAATGGGAAGTCTGAAAAAAAATGAAAGATGAGAGTCCAACAGCCGTAGAACTCTGAAAGGACTGGAAAAAAACAGAATGGTCTAGAGTCAGAGGGAAGCAGTGAGAAGACAGCCTAGAATGGGGATTTGGTAATGAGCTTGGGGAGGAGACAGACAGGAGGGGATCAAGGGCAGAAAGAGGAGTGAAAATAATGTTTTAGACATTTTTGCTGTGCAGTGTGCATACATTTCCTTTTGGATCCACTTTATGACAAAAACACTTCCTTAGATTGGAAAACCAAGGCTCAGAGACATTAAACACTTTGATTTAAACTCCCAAGTCATAGAGCCAAGAAGACTTGCAAACAAACCTTACTTTCTCATTTGTCAAATTTCTAGTCATTTCCTCATTAGACCCATGGAATCTAGGTCTCTGATTCTTGCTATAATTCCACAAAAACAAGTCCTAACTCATATATACCTACCTTTCTAACTATACTCTGATGCCCAAAATTTTCTAGTTTTCCTTCTACCTTTTGAACTACCCCTTCTCTGTTCTGCTAGTCTCTTCATTCTTAAGTCTACTCTTAAATTGCAAGAGTTCATTAGGACTTTTCCATAACACTTGTCTGTACTTATGCCCTACATGAACTTTTCCTACATATTTTATCCTCATATCTGATTCAGTGCCTGGTAAATATAAGGTGTTGGGCAAATGTTGAATGAATAAATTTCCCTCCACTTACATCAAGAAGAGCTCAGAGCTGGCAGCTGGTCTAGTATCATTGGTTCACTCTGTTGTCAAGAGGAGAGAAGACCCTGTTAAGTACCTTTGTAATGCCTCCTGCCTTGTCTCATCAAAGAACCATACCTAGTACCACTTCCTTTGATCAGATGTTACAGAAGTGCCACTTCAGGTGAGGCAGCTTTAAAATTTTTATTTTATAGCTAATGTTCAAATTGGTACATAGCCCTTAGGTTTGAGCTGGGGAGAAATAAGATTTGAGCCCATAAAAGTGATCATCCAAACTGGACACTTTCTGCACGGGGAAATACTTCCTCAGTATATGCCAAGGATGGCAGGCCACTACATAAAATATCCCACCCTCTAGGCATTGCAGATATGAAAAGTTCACCTCATTTCTTCCTCGTGCCTTCAACTATGAGGAAGCAGGGATTGCTCTGGAAGAACAGATCTCTCTCCATCTCTGAATAGGATAGTACCCTTGCTTGTAGTCAGCTCCAGTAGTGTAGAAACTCATCTGCCCCAAACCTGTCTGAATATGAAACTGTGCCTGTCTCTTAGTGTAAGGCAGCCGAAAAGTTGCCCCAGCTCTCTCAGACAACTCCACAGTGACTCTATTCCCAACTCCTTGGATCTTGTCCTTGCCTAAAACTGTGCCAGTAATCCTGTGCATAACTCTGTGTAGTTATGACTCCTTCACAATCCCCAGAACTGGGATGGGCATGGAATGAGTGCCTAAAGGGCTGGTCTTCCCATTTTAACAAGCAGTGTTCCACTGGTGCAGTCTTGGACAGGCAAATGAGAAGGCAGACAAAGCATCCCACAGACATAGCAGAATAATGAAAAAAGCACTGAATTCAGAATTAGAGAGACTTGATTTTTATAATTTGGTGTTTTCTAGCTGTTATCTTGTTCAATTAAATCGCCTCTCTAAACATTAATATCATTGTAAAATGGAATGAGAATAATCACTACTTTAAAAGAATATTATGAGGCTTAAATAAGACAATTTCATAGCAAGATTATTTTGATAATTTTAAGGTATTATGTAGTATGAATAGTGAAGGGCTTCTTTTACAGCAGGGGTCAGTGAGACCCAGATGACAGAAAGAGTTGTCTAGGGTCACACACTCTGGTAGTGATAGGCCAGAGCTGAGACACAGCTCTCCTGGAATATCAAGTGATATCTGAAGGACCCTATGCCTTCTGAACATTGTCTCACCACTGGAGGAAATGGGGAGGAGATTTCAGATTCAGGCAGAGACATACACTTGTCATCATACCTGAAACTAAAGGAAAATTCTCCTCTAGGTTGGAAGGGCATTGTCTTTTCTTCTCAAGTATGTAGCTTCAGGAAGGACACTCATGATACCCAGATGAGTTGGCAATGAATTTGTTCTATGGAAGACAGTTAAAGATAAATGATGAGCCCCAGGAAGCCTGATGAGCCGAATCCACCCTGGTAACAGATATCAGAGCTAGATGATCTGCCTTCCAATTTGGGTTTATTCATCATCCTAGGTCTATGTATGTAAACCTTACCCTCTATCCTCTTGGGATACTGTTATGTGCCAGATTATTCTAAATATATGTCATTTATTAACTCAAAATTATCACAATATTCCTATCAAGTAGCTATCACCATCCTAATTTCATAGATAAGGAAAATAAGACAATTTTATGAGCTGAATTGTATTCTCCTAAAAGATGCTGGAAATAGTCTTTGGAGACGATCAGTTTAGGATAAGATGTTTATGGGAAACTGTCACCTATGATTCACAGAAGGAATGTGCCAAAACCATAATCATGGATAAGATCCAGATCTCTAGGAGAAAACAGATTAGTAGTTTTAAAGAAAATTCAAAACAGAGGTCACAGTTTGGATATACCCGCAGGCCAGTTGACTACAGCCACGTAATTAAAACTTAAGCTACCCTGATTTCCTTGAAATGCTAGCTTTAACCAGAAACAAAACTTAAGATTATCTTTCTTGTCAGCATGATTCTGAACCAGTCATGATCCAATCAACTACAGACAAAAAAGTTTATACTTGCCTAAAGGGAATGAAAATTTATGATGGGCAATCACAATAAAGATCAGTGTTCTTCATTTACACTTTATAAGCTGCTGTGAGCTGGGCTTCTCAACACTTAAAGTCTCCCAGTTTATGAACTGTTTTGTATATGCACAATAAACTTTTAAAATGTTAACTTTATCTGATTTTATTTTTGACAGTAAGTAATGCACACATTCCATAGGGGACAAGAAGCTCCCAGTCATCATGGCTCCTATATCATTCCCTGACAGATTGTATTGCTTATACAAATAGCTGCCCTTGTCCCACTTTCCAAGTGTCCAGGCTATTTTGAGGACAGGGGGGTGGGGGGTGGGACAGGGGTGGGTGGGTCCCAGGGTCATTCAGTACTGGCCTGATAAAGAATTTTTGCCTGCACCATCTCCTGCCTCCACATTTGTCTTTCCTTACTAGACACATGATGTTTTTACCTATAGATAGAAGCAATAAAGACTTGGGAGTCAAAACAACTTTCTATCCTCTAGAGCATCTTCACACTGTCACAACAGAGAAACACACTTGTCCTCAGGGGGAGCCCTGCTTACGGTCAGGGACTGCTCCCACTGACTATTTGTCACATAGCAAACAGTTGACCTCACTAGTCTCTAACATTCTAATCAACTGACTGACTAACAGGATGAGCACAATACATTATTATATGTACTTCTCAACTGATTGACCCGAGAAGAATAATTATTCCTAATTAATTGAAAACCTGCATGATCTGGTTGATTCTTAGGCAGGTCAACTGCTTACATACACAAGTATCCTATTATCTTACTGATTGTTGAGTCCACTCATCTGTGCCTTGGACTACCTAATAGGCAAGTTGCCAAGAAATGAAAGCAGGCATTGTCTTTGGAGAATGCTGACTGCAACATCCTCAGCTCAGTCTCCTCTAGGGTTTCAATGGGTCCATCAGATACTCTTGTGAGGTCATGCGTGTGGGTATACCTTTGTGTAGGTATGTGTTGTGAGGGTTTCTGTGAGTTTGTTTGTATCTGTGAGGCTATTTGTGGATGAGTCATATGAGTCCATGTGTGTATTTGCAAAGTTTCTGAGGAGAAAAAGAACCTAGAATTTTGATGATAGTAGAGTATACCTATGCACCTGCTGTGTTAGTGAATTATCAGATGAGGAATGTGAAAGATTTCCTGGGTGGGGGCAGGGAGGGTGCATCTGCGAGCCTGAAAGCTAGCTCACAGAACGACTTTCACAAATTGCTGAAGGTTAGGAAAAACTATTTTTATAGCTAGATTCTCAGTCTAAAGTACAGATGACCCTTTAACAATGAGCCCCTGTTCTGTAAAACATTCATGTGTAACTTTTTACTCCCTAGAAACTTAAATACTAATAGTTTTCTGTTGACTGGAAGTCCCATTGATAGTTGATTAACACACTTATATATGCCATATGTATTATATATTGTAGTCTTACAATAAAGTAAACTAGAGAAAAGAAAATGCTATTAAAAATTTTAAGGAAAGTAAAATATATTTGTTCTTTATTAAGTGGAAGTGGATCACCATAAAGGTCTTTGTCCTCATAGTCTTGACGTTAAGAAAGACTGAGGGGGAGGAAGAAGAGGAGGGGTTGGTCTTGCTGTCTTAGGGGTGTCAGAAGCGGAAGATGTGGATGAAATGAAAGGGGAGGCAGGAGAGGCAGGCATACTTGGTGTAACTTTTACCAAAAAATAATCCACATATGAGTGGACCTGTGCAGCTCAAATTCGTGTTGTTTAGGGTCAAGTGTATTATGCCTAGGGCATTGAACATAGTAGTTTCAAAACGAAATTTCTCAAAACTGAACACGTGATTCTCTGCCAGCACCCCACTTTTTAAAAATCCTTCTCTATTCTCCTCAATAAATGCAGTTCCATTATTTTATGGCCTCATATTTTAAAATATTTAAATCTTATATCACACAGCCAATCAATCAGTAAATATCTCAATTCTACCTTCAAAATATATGTGGAATCATTTCGCGTCTTACCAGTTCCAGATATACCAACACGGTTCAACTTACTGTTGTTTACCTGGATGACTGCAATAGCTTCTCAATTGGTTTCCCTACTTTCAGCCCTACCTTACCCCATCTTCTCTTTTCCACATAGCATTCAGAATAATGCTATCACCATCCATTACTCCCATTTCACAGGGGAGAAAACAGCACAGAGAGCTTCAGATACCTGGCCAAGATCAATTCAAAGGCAAGCAGGTTGGCTGTGAAGCCTGTACTCTTAACCATTGTTTTACTGCCTCTACATGAAAAAGCAAAACAATGAGCCCAAACTACCTGTATCTTCACTGGGGGAAAATAAATAGGACTCCAGATGGAGGCTTTTTAGACAAATAGAGGAAGGGCTTTTCTGATTCTGATGTGGGAAAAGAAAGTTCATGGTGGAAGAACACTTTGGAAAATGATGGAAAATGAGTAAAGCAAAGCATCTCACCATAGAGGAACTAAATCTTGCAATGGAGAGTGAGAGGGATGATGCACAGGCTCTTGTGTAAAAGAGTTAAGATAGCAGGCTAAGACTGCTATCCTTAAAAAGGCCTGTTTACAAAGTTGCCCCTTGGTTGGCATTTAGGAACTTGGATTAAGGAGAGTTCCCACCATTGTTAGAACTGGTAAGAGTCACTGAGTCTAAACTGTATACAACGTGGTTTGTGATGAACACCAGTTTTCCTTCCAGGAATCTAGAATTGTGGTACATGTTAGGCAGAGTGTGCACATGTAACCAGCCCACAACAAAAGTCTTGGGCACAGAGTCTCAAAGATCTTATCTGGCAGACAGTATTTCACATATGTCGTCACTGAGGAGTCTGGCTCCTGGGTAAAGACCTATGTGTGATTTTTCAGGCCTGACTATAGGCAATGACAAAGGTTTTACCTGGTAGGTCTCATGGGGGAAACGTTGCCCTCTCCACAACAACTTGGTGCACAGTCAACGTATTGCAATCTCTGGAGGGAATTGTAGTCAAGTACTTAGGTCCTTCTGGTCAGCCATGCTCTTCATGTATTTGCATTTCCTAGTCAAAGCACCTACATTCCTAAATCTTTTAAACTGAGGCCTTGAGTTGAGGTCTTCTTCAGGTGTCTTTTCTGAGGTCTCCTTATGGAAGGAAGAAGAAGAAAACATTGAAGTTACTTTTTTTCCATTCTGTTTCTGAACTTTTCCTAGCCCTCCTCTCTTGATCTCTCCCAGACCTCAGAGTCCCTAAAACTTCTGGACTCTTTTATTTGGGGTTTCCTCAATGGTAAGATAACCCTCACATCTTTTTTGACCTACCTAACATCAACTTGTATGCTGTTCTATAGGGGTGGGGGGTGGGAAATGGAACAGAGGGGAATTACAGATTTTAATCTCTTGCTTATATTATCACAGTAAGAGATGAAAGGCTTTACATGATTATTTTGATTCATAGTTGCTTTAATCAGTCACTCTGACACCTGACAACTCAACTCAGCTGAACTCTTGAGAGTCATAACTTGTTGCTGAGAAGAATTAAGTATTTTTGAAATCTTGCACCTGGCTTCCTTGGACTTTTCTCTGTGTACCTTTTCCCTTTGCTGATTTTGTTTTGTATATTTCACTGTAAAACATTATGGATGTGAGTGTATGCCAAGTGCTGTGGTTCCCCCTAGTGAATCATCAAACCTGGTAGTGTTCTTGGGGACTCCTGAAACAACCACCAAAGCAGAGAAAGAAAAGGTGAGAATATCTGCATGTAAGTTACATCTTAAGAGCATTTCAAAAGGAGAAAGTAGAAAATAAATTTAGTAATTAGCTCTACAGTGATTAAAAAACAGTAGTCATAATCCAAATTATAGTTGAAAACTTTAAGATCTATCTGTTAACAATTGAGAGAACAACTAGACAGAAAATCAGCAAGTACATGGAACTCAACAAGACTATCCACAAACAGGATCTAATTGCCATTATAGAATACTCCATCCCAAAACAGAATACACATCATTTTCAGGTGTCCATTGAACTAAGCCAAGATGGACAGTATCCTGGGATGCAAGACAAATCTCAATTTTAAAGAACTGAAATCATGCAGAGTATGTTCAAACTAGAAATCTATAACAAAAAGATAATAGGAAAGTCTCTACACACATGGAAATTACACATTTCTAAACTAAGAAACCAACATGCACAGGGGATAAAGAAGAAGCCTCAATGGAAATTAAAAATTATATTAAGCTGAATGAACATAAAAATGCAATGCCCAAAATTTGTGGGACATAACTACAGTGGTGCTGAGAGGGAAATTTAGAAAAAAATGAAAAGTCTCAAGTCAATATTCTAAGTGCCCATCTTAAGAAATAAACCCAAGCAATAAAAAAAGGAAGAAAATAAAGAAAGATATGAATATGAGCAGAAAGAACAGAAATCAATGAAACAAAAAGTTGGTACTTTGACAAGACCAATAAAATTGATAAACCTGTAGCAGGATGGACAAAGGAAAAAAGACACAAATTCTTCTTTTCAAAAATGAAACAGGGGATATCACTACCAACTGCATACATCGAAGGGATACTATGAATAACTCTAATTGGATAAATTTGACAAATTGATGAAACAGACCAATTCCTAGAAAAGCACAAACTACCACAATTTACCCAATATAAAATAGTTTGAGTAGCCCCAAAACTATTAAAGAAACTGGATTCATAATTTAAAAGCTCCTTACAAAGAAAGTTTCACTAGATAATTCTGCCAAACATTTAAGGAAGAATGAACACCAACTCTATAAGCTCTTCCAGAAAATACAAGAGTAGAAAACACTTTACAACTCATTTTGAGGCCAGCATTACCTGAATTCCAAACCCAGACAAAGAAATAGCAGAAAGAAAAGAAAACTACAAATGTCCTTCATAATTGTAGATGCAAAAATACTTTGTAAAATCAAAGCAAACAGAATTCAGCCATATATAAGAAGAATGATTTAAAATAAGGCAGTATTTAAAAGACAGGAAAAAATGGAAGATTGTAGGATAGGGGTGAAAGGGATGGAATGAAAGTTCACATAGAGGCAGCCAGAATTAGAAACATACACAAGAAAAAGATGCAGGAACTGAGGCTAAAAGAAATCATATCAAGGGATGCAGAATGCAGGGTCAAGTGGAATATTCACATAGTAGAGTATTCTCACATTTGCTCATAGGCTGGCTATCAGTAGTATCTGTTCTTTAATCAAGTTATAGAGGAGGAAGTAGCTTCTGCTGCATATGATCCCAAGATTCAGCTTCTATATTATTTTCGTCTTGAATTGCATCTCTTAATTGTCTTGGTTTGGTTTTGTTGGCTATTTTCCTTTCCTCAAGAAGTTAAGCTCTAGTAAAATAGTTTCCCTTGAAGGCAGACATTTGTTAAGAAAAACAGAAAAGCTCTGGACACAAAAGCTTTGGAGTTAAAACTCAAAATTGTGGAGGCTCCCAGTTTTTATATCTCAAGTTAGACTATGAACAGCCTCCAGTAATTAGTCAATTTACCCTTTAAGTATGCCTATGAGTGGCTAGCTCCAGCCTCTGTTTCAACTCCTGCTAAGTCTGATTCTCTGTAACCACCTGTTTAGTCTTTTCAGTTTTCAGGACAGTTGTTTGCACTGTGACTTCAATTCTCTGATGGAGCTAAGAAAAGTTGTTGATTTTCATTTGTTCAACTTTTTTCTTGTTGTGAGGTTAAGAGTGATGACTTCAAATCCTTTTTACATTAGGGAGTCCCCAACCCCCAGGTTGCGGACCGGTACCGATACCTATAGGTGGCCTGTTAGGAACTGGGTGCTGCACACAGGAGGTGAGTGGTGGGCAAGTGGAGCTCCAGTGAGATTGGGGGCATTAGATTCTCATAGGAGCACAAACCCTATTGTGAACTGTGCATGTGAGGGATCTAGGATATGTACTCCTTATGAGAATCTAATGCCTGATGATCCCTCCCCCAACAGTTCATGGAAAAATTGTCTTCCACAAAACCAGTCTCTGATGCCAAAAAGATTGGGAACTCCTGCTTTACATGATGGACTGGAAATCAGAAATCTGTATTATCTGTTATGAATAAACATCTATGCCTTATGAAAGTAGAATTAATGCTAGGATTTTTCTTTCAAGATTCTCTAATGCTGCAAAAGAAATGAGTTTTGAGTGAAAACCCTTCCATATTTGGTATATTCATAGGGTTTCTCTCTATTATTTATTCTTTGACATTGAGAAAGAGATGAAACAAGATCAAAAGATTTCCCACACTGACTAGAGAAATAAGGTTTTTCTCCTAAATGTGATCACTGATATTGAGCAAGTGATGCATTATACATAAAGATTTCCTCCCACTCACAGCATTTGCATGGATTTTTCCAGTATCAGTGATTGGATGTTTGATAAAGTATGAGGAGCAATTAAAGGCCTTCCCATAGTCATTACATTTGTTTGGTTTTTCTCCAGTATGAAGTATATGTTAAATAAGCTGTGCATGTTGGTTGAAAGATTTCCCATACTCAATGAGGTTGAGTAAGACATATCCTGACTAAAGGTGTTCCTACATGTACTGAACTTATAGGGGACTTCTTCATATTATGAGTTCTGATGAAGTGAGATTAAGAAAAAAGGAGTAAAAGAAGGGAAAGGGCACTTGGGGTGGGGTCAGGAAAAGGGAAGAGAAAGGGGAGAAAGGAAGAAAAAGAAAGAGAGAGAAAGAGAAGAGGCACGACATCTGTCAAAAGATTTTTCCCACATTCATTAACTATATATGAATTCTACCTGTATAATAAGAGAAGTATGACAAGGAAATGCCTTTTTACATACTGTGGGTGTTATCTGAAACTGACCCAGGACAGCATGTTGAATGAAGAGCTTTTCCCTTCCCCTCCCCTCCCTCCCTCCCTCCCTCCCTTCCTTTTTTTCTTTTAATATCTCACTCTATCACCCAGGCTGGAATGCAGTGGCACAATCATGGCTCACCAGAACTTTGGCCTCCTGGGTTCAGGTTATCCTTCAGTCCCAAACTCCTGAGTAGCTGGGATTATGTATGTTCTACCATGCCCAGCTAATTTTTTTATTTTTATTTTTTTGCAAAGATGAGGTCTCACTATGCTGCCTAGAACATTACTATACACTACTGTAGACTTTATAAACATAGTGAGACCTCATCTTTACAAAGGCTGGACTTAAGATCCTGGGTTCAAGAAATCCTCCCATCTCAGCCTCCCAAGTTGCTGCAGTCCCAGCTAATTGGAAGGCTGAGGTAGAAAGATTGCCTAAGCCCAGCAGGTTGAGGCTGCAGTGGCCATGATTGTGCCACTGCACTTCAGCCTGGGCAATAGAGTGAGACGCCAACTCTAAAAAAAAGTTAAAAAAAAACAGCAAAAAAACCCAATAGATTAGCCGGGCTCAGTGGCTCAGCCTGTAATCCCGCGCCTTTGGGAGGCTGAGGTGAGTGGATTGCCTGAGCCCGCGGGTTCGAGACCCGCCTGGGCAGCGAGACCTCATCTCTACAATAAATCAAAAAATCAGCCGGGCATGGTAGCGCATGCCTGTAATTCCGGCTACTCGGAAGGCTGAGGAGGAAGGATGGCCGGAGCCCAGCAGGTCGAGGCTGTGGTGGCTGGGAGCGGCCACTGCACTCCAGTCTGGGAGACAGAGTGAGACTCCAACTCAAAAAAAAAGAAAAGAAAAAAAAAATTCAATAGATTTTGGAGTGAATGTGGTAAAAAGGAAATGCTTATATGCTGCTGGTGAAAAATGTAAATTATTATAACCTCTATGGGAATCAGTATGGAGATTACTCAAAAACCTAAAAGTAGATCTACTATTTGATCCAGCAATCCCACTACTTGGTATCTACCCAAAGGAAGAGAGGTCATTATATAAAAAAGATACCTGCACCTTCATGTTTATAGCAGCACAATTCACAATTGCAAAGATGTGTACTTCAATTTCCTCATCTCATTATGTGGTGAATTACATTCATGCATTGCTTAATGACAGGAATAGGTTCTGAGAAATGCATTGTTAGGTGATTTTGTCCTTGTGCAAACATCATACACAACCCTGGATAGTACAGGCTACTATATGCCTAGGCTTTATGGTATAGCCTGTTTCTCCTAGGTTATAAACATGCACATCATATTACTGTACTGGATACTGTAGGTAATTGTAATACAATTACAAGTATTACAAGTATTTGTATATTAAAAGATACCGAAACATACAAAAGGTACAGTAAAAATACAGTGTATGAATTTTAAAAATATGACACCTGTATGGGGTACTTGCCATGAATTAAGTTTACAGGACTGTTAGTTGCTCTAGGTGAGTCTATGAGTGAGTGGTAAGTAAATGTGAAGGCCTAGAACATTACTATATACTACTGTGGACTTTATAAACACTGTACAATTAGGCCACACTAAATTTATTTTTTTAAATAAGTAAAAATATAAAGTTAATAACAAATATATGCTTACTTATTTAAATATGGTCATACATCATTGGAATATACGTTCTGAGTAATGTGTTGTTAGGCACATACTCATACCATATGTGTGAACTACATAGAGTATACTCTTACAAACCTAGATGGTATAGCCTACTACACACTTAGGCTATATGTTATAGCCTATTGCTCCTATGGTACAAACCTATACATCATGTTACTGTACTAAGTACTGTAGGTAATTATAACACAATGTTAAGTATTTGTGTAAATAAATATAATTAAACACAGAAAAGGAACACTAAACATTTTTTTTTTTAATGGGAGACCTGTATAGGGCACTTATCATGAATGGAGCTTTCAGGACTGGAAGCTGCCCTGGGTGGGTCAGTGAGTGGGTGGTGAGTGAAAGTGAAGAGCATTACTGTACACTACTGTAGACTTTATAAACACTGTGCACTTAGGCTACACTAAATTTATTTTAAAAAATTTTTTTTCTTCAATAATAATTACTGTAACTTTTTTACTTTATAGAATTTTTAATTTTTCTAACTTTTTGACTCTTGTAATAACAGCTTAAAACACAAACACATTGTACAGCTACACAAAAATATTTTATTTATATCCTTATTCTGTAAGTTTTTTTTTTTTTGAGTTGGAGTCTCACTCTGTCAACCAGACTGGAGTGCAGTGGCCGCTCCCGGCCACCGCAGCCTCAACCTGCTGGGCTCCGGCGATCCTTCCACCTCAGCCTTCCAAGTAACTGGAACTATAGGCGCGCGCTACCATGCCTGGCTAATATTTGAGTTACTGTAGAGATGAGGTCTCGCCAAGTTGCCCAGGCGGGTCTCGAGCCCGCGGGCTCAGGCAATCCACTCACCTCAGCCTCCCAAAGCACGGGATGTAAGTTTTTAACATTAAAAAAATTGTTTGTTTGTTTTTTTTTAAATCTTCTTGTTATAAACTAAGACACAAACACACACCTTAGCCTAGGCCTACCCAGGGTCAGGATCATCAACATCACTGTCTTCCATTTCTACATCTTGTCTCACTAGAAGGTCTCCAAGTGCAATAACATGCATGGAGCTGACATATCCTGTGATAACAGTGCCTTCTGGACTATCTCCTGAAGTACTTTCCTGAGGCTGATTTACAGTTAACTGTTTTTAAAACCGAGTAGAAGGAGTACACTCTAAAATAACAATTAAAAGTATAGTATTGTAAATACATAAACCAGTAACACAGTAGCTTATTATAATTATCAAGTATGATGTAGTATACATAATTGTATGTGCTATACTTTTATATGACTGGCAAAGCAGTAGGCTTGTTTATACCAGCATCACCACAAACACATGAGCAATACATTGCACTATGAAGTCACTAAGTGATAGGAATTTTTAAGCTCCAGTATAATCTTATGGAATCAACCATTGTTTATGTGGTCCCTCACTGACCAAAATGTCATTATGTAGTGCTTAAATATGTGCAAAGAGCTTTTCTTCTGGCACCCAGGAAATACTTGGCTACTTAATATGCTCTACCTCCAGATTCTCCTAACCCCAAGAACAATCTTCACATATTCTTTCTAGACTGGACTAAATACTTATTCACTGGAGAACTTACTGTATGTTAGGTGTTGTGGAAGATAAATAATTTTTTTTTTTTGCTATTAAAGACATTGTATAATTACATAAAGGCCAATGGAGCAATTTATCTTAATTATAAGTATTAGAACAGCTTTGTTTTCCTTTAAAAATGGATATTTTTTCTTCTAAAACAATGTAAACAAATGGACTTTTCATTTTGGTTGCCTAAATGCTTAGTTTGCATCCCTAACTATCTATGTAGTATATCATAACTTGTCCTGATCGTCTCCTTTCTCTAGTGCTTATTTGTATGTGTTTTTTTTTTCCTATTTTATTGTACCTTATAAACTGTTTTGAATCATTTTTGACACACAATGGAGTATGCCTATTATGACAGAAATGCCTTCTAAGTTATTTGATTGTGATTCTAGTTTTCCATTTCTGGCAATAGAGTTACAGACCCTACAGATGGTGAAATGAAAGACTACAGGCAGATTTGTAGCCTTTCATAATAGCAACTAGAAATTATCGAGCATTTACTATATGTCAGGCAGTGTTATATTGCTTTACATGAGTAAACTCAATTATTCCTTACAACAGTCTCACGAAGTGGAAAGTTAAGAAGAAGCTATTAAAAAAAAAAAAGAAGAAGAAGCTAGTATCCCAGGAGCTTTAAAGGAGTCAGTCCAAAGAGTTAGTTGCATATATAATTCAAGGTAGGACAAAATGAACCAAAATATCTATGAAGTTACCTCACCATTCAAAAGACTACAAAGATCACACTGTTAAATTAAACCCTGCTTGTTTGGATTAAAACTAGAGTGCAGGCCTGCATTATACTATGTATTAAATGGGGTTTATAAAAGACTTAAGATGATTTCCAACTTCAAAACAGCTTACAGAAAAAAAGCATCTGAAAGAACTAGAAAACAGAGAAGAAAGTGTCTAATGCAGGAGAATAATGCAAACCATCACTACAAAGGACTTCTAAGAAGGCAAGGGACTGAAAGTATCACAGAGGAAGCAGGACATGAGCAGGGCCTTTGAAAAGGGATGAATAGGATTTCTGGGGATACAAAGAAGAAAGCAGGACATGTAAAAGTGCCATAGAATAGTTTGAAAAGAAGCCAAGTGTGAGAAGAGAATGTGTTGGGAACAAAAACATAGCCTGCCCACATGCACAGTCTTTGTTTTGGGAAGTGATAGGAAATAAATTAACAGATCCAACTGTGAAAAGACTTAAAGTTAAATGAGTCTGAAATTTTTCTTGGGGACACTGGGAAACTGTAAACTATTTTTGGACAAAGTGGTTGTTTTGTGAGGAGCTTGCAGGTAATGCATTTAGTAACCTGAACCCATGGTTCAGGGAACTTGGTAGTAGCAGGAGAAACAATTAAATCATTATTAAGCCATTTCAAATAAAGTTTAGCAGACTGATTAGAGAGGATAAAGAGGAATCAGTAAGCAATAATTACAGGGCATTGTGTCTACTCAGCACTTTGTGATGTTTTATGATTCAAAAACAAGATTTATTTTCAAGAAGCTCATTATCTACTTGCATTACCTCAAGTATTATAACCTTATAAAACACTTGCCCAAAATCACAGAGTTGATCATCGTTTAATCAGAGAAGTGCTAGGAGGTAGGAAAAGTATGGATCAGCACAGAATCATGGATCCTAAAAGAAGCTCTAGTTTTAAGGCATAATAGTGACCAAAAATGCCAATTCTGCAAATGTCAAGTAGGAAAAGAACTGAGAAATAGGCATGGGGTTGTTCTTGTGAGAACATCTTTCTAAGATGGGTGAAGGTCAAAGCCAGAAGGTGTAAGTTTCATATAGTCTATATATGAATGCAAAGTTTAAAAACAAAACAAAACAGGGCAACAACTGGAAACCATTTTTTTCTTTCAAGATCATGGAGGAATTAAATGTCCACAAGATTTTTAGAATATTCTTGGTAAAGATGTGATAAAATAACACTAGAATTAGGCACATTAGTAAAACCATGAGTTATACTTTGAGGAAAAATTTTATAGCAAAAAAGATGAGGGAAGGAGGAAGATGAGAAAATCTGTATTTACAAGAGACTGAATTTGCCTCAATACTATTATCCTCAAATTGATGAGAAGTTTTTAGTCCTGCTCTGCAGCAGCTCCCTCTCTTCTGCCACTGGAGTCAGCAAGTATGAACACACACACACACACACACACACACACACACACACACACACACACACAGGATTTCCTCTTTATGTGAAGGGGCTGATGTGGTTGGGAAACACAGGATTAACTAGTTTTGGGACCCAAGTTTGATGGAATCAATAAGGTGAGAAACTGCAAGGTATCAGGTAGCTCTATACTCTAAGATTGGAGGCTCTTCTTCCGAAGAGCTCCATAATATGGTTAATATTCTTATTAGATTGAATATGTTCAATTTTTAAAGTCATCCCTTTGTTGTATTGATAACAATCATATTTGAGCATTTAGTGAGAAAGAAAGAAAAGGGAGAGGAAGGTATGTAAGGGGGGTAAGGAGGAAAGAAAGTTTGAAATGAGTACAGATAGTTAATAAGGAAAATTCAAATATATATATATATATATTCCAGCAGTGGGAGGTTATGCATATGTGTTCTTGTGCTAATATTAATAAAAGTTCAGTTATTACTCTTTAGTATGAAGATGCTGATGTCTGATGAGAGTTGAACTCTGACTGAAGGCTTTCCCACAGTCATTACATTTGTAAGGCTTCTCTCCCGTATGAGTTCTCTGGTGAATAATAAGGGATGAGCTCCGACTGAAGCCCTTTCCACACTCTTTACACTCATGGGGCTTTTCTCCAGTGTGGATTCGCTGATGTTCAGTAAGAGATGAGCTTCGACTGAATACTTTCCCACAGTCACTGCACTCATAGGGGTTCTCCCCACTGTGTGTTCTCTGATGTTCCATGAGAGATGAGATCCAGCTGAAAGCTTTTCCACATTCACTGCATTCATAGGGATTCTCTCCAGTGTGTATTCGTTGATGCTGAATTATAGTTGAACGGTCACTAAAAGCTTTCCCACATTCATTACACTTGTAAGGCTTTTCTTGAGTATGAATTCGCTGATGTTGACTCAGGTTAGTGCTTCGGCTAAAGGCTTTCCCACATTCACTACATTCATAGGGTTTTTCTCCCGTATGGATTCTTTGATGCAGATTAAGATGTGTACTTCGACTAAAAGCTTTTCCACATTCATTGCATTCATAAGGTTTTTCTCCAGTGTGAGTTCTTTGATGTTCAATAAGGTGTGTACTTCGGCTGAAAGTTTTTCCACATTCATTGCATTCAAAAGGCTTCTCTCCTCCATGAATTCTATTGTGTACAAGAAGTTCTGATTGGTAACTAAAGACTTTCCCACATTCATTGCATTTACAAGGTTTCTTTTGTGGGAAGAGTTTCTGGTGCTTAATTAAGTCTGAGTTATTTTTGGAGTCTTTCCTAGACATGAGGGATCTATTTCCTTTTGGAATTTTCAGTTGTGCATCAAGGTTTGAGCTTAGGCTAAATTCACTGGATTCAGGGTCTCTCTCTCCAGTTAAAATTTCTTTGAGCATTATTGACACTTTTCTAATTGCTGTGTTCTCAAAAGAGGATTTCTTTTGTGCAGGACATTTTGTCTACTTTGATAACTGGCCCTTACTTTTATAGGTTTCTTCATTTGTAAGAACCTGAGCAGTATTTCTTATGAGATTTTCCATAACTGATCCTGAAAACTCTAGTTCTTCTAAAGCAGCCTGATTGGTGTTGATGTTTTGGTTCAGTTCAAATCTCCCTATCTGAAAGACATTTAAAGTAAAAATATCACCTGCATCTACTGTGGAGAGCAAAATAAGTAAATAAAAAAATAAACCAGAAGATAAAAAGACAACTAATTTGCAATTTATGCACAGTAGAAACTTTATACAGAGAGAAAACAAAAAGGAATAGTAAAAGAAGTGAAAAAAGCCAAAAGAGATGAGGCAGAGTTTTTACAGTGGGCACACTGAGCATAGAGACATCAATAAATATGGGAAGAGGGATTGGATAATATTCTAAGCCAAAAAAGAAAGAAAGAAAGGAAGGAAGGAAGGAAGGAAGGGAGGAAGAAAATGCATGAATATACCAGCTGATGAGCAGAAAGTCAGGGATTAAAAGGTAAAATGATCTACTATTGTAGTTGACTATCCATGGGAAATAAGAGCGAGGAGAAGGATGAGAAAAGTAAAGGCTCTTAAATATAGGGGGGAAAAAAATAAAAAAGGATGATTCTATCAAGCTGGAACACAAGCTTGACATTGAGGGAAAACAAAATTTCAGAAATGATAACTATCACACTGCTATCCCCACTTGCTCCTTACTCTTCTTCCTATTGGTTTAGGCATTCTTCTAAAAATGTCCACAATCATAGATGATCAGAGGTTTAACAGAACTTTGAGCTCATCTAGGCCAACTTATTCATTTGACGGATAGTAAACATTGAGTAACTTGCTTAGGTCACCCAATGAATTGCTAGGGCTTAGACTAGAACTCCTTTCCTAAACATCAAATTGGTGGTCAACATAACATCACTCACCTAGACAGGTATTTTTTAGACTTTGGACAGTCCTCTTCAGTTCTCTAATGATCCAGGATCTACGGTTGTTCTGTCTCCAACTGGGTGATCAGGTCCAATTCACATGCTGAGATTCCTGTAGATTAGAAATGATTGAACACAAGGCTGTTGCTGCTAGAGACACAGAATTACTCAGAGCTCAATCGCAATGCTTTTATCTATAGAAAAGGTAAGATAACTTTCACAGGGGCTGTGGCAAGAGGGGCTGGAGAAAAAGGGTCTCTGAAAAGGGCTCAAATGGGATTCAAAGAGAGGCTTCACACACACACACACACACACACACACACACACACACACACACACACACCAGAATTACTTATGGAACTTATTGCTTCAGGTACCTGAGCCTTGCCTTGGATCTAGTAAATCTGATAGGGCCCAGGCACCTGCATTTTAATAAGTTCATGTGATTTGACATGTTGAATGTCTAAAAAGAGCCCTAGAAAAACCCTCTAGGTTGCTTGAACAAAGTACCATCTGGGACAAGCGCCCCTACACCCCAACATTATTCTCATAGTAGGAGGGTCTAAAATACAAACTCAGCTTCCCATAGGACAAGAGCCTTCTTTCCTCTACAGAGGTGCCAAAACTTCCCAAATATCTCAAGCTTCCCAGGTACTAGTCAGCTAGCTTTCCCAACAGACTCCTTTTTAAAAGCTGGGATCTCACATTCATACTGCCTGGCACCAAGCGCTGTGTTTGTCTTCCCACTGACATGGTGGTTCTTACACTTGCCTTATAAGAAAGGAGAGTAACAGGGCAGCAAGTCCTTCTCCTGGAACACTGAACTACTCTCTGTGTCCAGGACAGCATCCTGGCTCCAGCAAATTTCCTGTTGGGAAAATGGGAAGATCTGAGAACCTGTGTCTGTTCTTCTTGCCTTTCTCTCAACTCTAGGTTTCCTTATTAAATTCCTTTTGTGAATTCATCCAGAGCCCTTATGCATTACAAGAGGCAATGAACTGTATAATAGTTCCCCAAATACTTGTGCTCACATATACAATTTGAGATCCACTGGGTTAGGAAGTTGATCTGGTTTCACAAAAGTCTTTCTTCATAGACTGTGACCTCTCAAATATGAAGGTTAACCTTGGAGGATATTCAGCAAGCAACCGTGCATGGAGAACCTCAAGCATAGTATGATGCTACTGTCCTTGTCCAACTTTGCCAAAAACATGCCTTTCAACTGGAAACAAGGAACGCAAAAAGCTCTATTGCTAGGCTGACTCAGGCATCAGGATTTCTTATTGTGGCACCTTGCATTAAAAGTCAGTTGCATACTATAAGGTGTAAACATTCCTCAGTAGGAATTTGCTTTACTACTAGCTCGGCTGGCTTCTATTCTTGAAGTCCAGATCCTTAAGCTACTCCATTGTTGTCTTGTCAGTCACTGTTATTTCTCTTTCATTACTGTGATCCTTAAGATACCTTAGAGACATCTTACGGAGAGTTTTGGGAATTGTGAATTTTTTTATTGTCACAATGATTAGATAGAACTACTGGAACTTAATGGAGACAAGGACGATAGACATTCCTACAAAACAAATAATTGTCATTTATCCTGCTTGACTTTCAAAAAAGCTGTTAATAGTTACCTGAAACTATCGCATAATACCTCTTTACAAGTAAATAAAAAGTATTTTACACAGCCTGATATATATTGGAAAATCAAGGAAATTTTTTTTTGTTTGGTTGGTATTAAAAATTGCTCACCATTTCAGGGAATTCAAGCCACTCAAAGTATTAGATTCACAAATACAACATTCATAAGTCAGTCTACATTTGCAGTTGTATTCAGTGATTCTAATTGGTGCAAGCATCTGTTTCATACAGTCATTTACATGCTGAAATACATAGTATTCTATTATAAATCACTTTCCTTTTACTTTCCCTTTTTTATTATAGTAAAGGTAACGTATTGATATTTTGGAAATTATGTCTATGGGTATTTAATATTATCTACAAATTTTATTTCAGGATAGTAAAGGGGATTGCAGATCTGAAGGGTGGAGAAATACTTCCCTAGTGCAATACGACTAAATTATTGACAGTTACATGATAGGTGAACAGTGCATCTCTCGGTAGGTAAATTATAAAGCCTCTAAGGCCTCTAAAACAAAAATTCTTGTCCTCCAACAGAAGTCTTTGAAGATTGAGAACACCCATGCTGACATAATGGTGATGTGGAAACTATGGGGACACTGAATATATGTAGTGGAGTATTATTACATTATTATATATTATATTCCATCCTGGAGAAGATATACCTTTAGGAAATATACCTTAGAACCATTAAAATATAGGGTACTTGGTGGGGCACTGTGGCTCACATCTATAATCCCAGCAGTTTGGGAGAACAAGGTGGGAGGATCACTTGAAGCTGGGAATTCAAGATGAACCTGTGCAGCACAGCCAGACCCTGTCAAAAAAAAAAAAAAAAAAAAGTTAAAAAAGTAGCTAGCCGACCTATAGTCCTAACCACTTGAGAGGCTGAGGTGGTAGGGACACTTGAGCCTAAGAGCTCAAGGTTGCAGTGAGCTATGATCGTACCACTGCTCTCTAGCATAGGCAACAGAGCAAGGCCCTGTTTCAAAAACAAAAAAACACAGGATACCTAAAACCAGGCATAATATCTTGAACAGAGAAAGAACTAGGACAGAGTTCAAAGGATATAGCTGATTTGAAGTTTAGGACTCACTCTCATGCTTATTAACATCTAAATGACTGTTAATTGTGCCAATTTGATATGAGATTATCTATAATCAATGTGTATATACTTTGTAGTGACTCTTAAAATAGTTGTTTTTACATTTCATATAAGCTCATGATATGTATAATTATATTATGCATTATGTGTGTATGTGTATGTGTCACATGATAGACACATAGACACTCCACATAGACACTTCTTCTTCTTCCTCTTCCTCTTCCTTCTCCTCTTCCTCCTCCTCTTCCTCCTCCTTTTCCTCCTCCTCTTCCTCCTCCGCCTCCTCCTCCTCCTCCTTCTTCTTCTTCTTGTTACTTCTTAACAGGCAGGGAACAAATACCTGAGTCACATTTTTCAATCCTGGGGCCTCTAAATGGTTAAGAAACTAAACTCTACTGATCCCAGAAGGACACCAGCATGACCTTGACTTCAGAGTGATGTGGAGGTTTAGAGAGTGACCTTTATCTGGGAGGATGCAGTAAATCCTAACCACATTAAAATATTCCACCCTATTTGTGTAACCTAAGGATTACATTCTCCAGCCCCAACTGAACTTCAAGTGGCATCCTCAGCACAATTCAGTGAAACATCTGACAGAGGTCCCATGGTGTAAGCATTGACCAGGTAACTTGAATTTTGATTATAGCTCTGTTGGTAGTCATATAGACACCACCACGGAAAATAACCAATGTGATTTTATGTTTCCTCATCCATAAAATGAAGGTGTTGGATTTAATTGGTGAAAAGTTATCTAATCCCCAGTAGTTTAATTTTAGATCCCAAACTTTAAGGCACATAATCATCTGTCTAGACTAAGAGGATATGACTAGAATTTACAAACTTTTATTCAAATCCTCAGAGACATGTAAACCCCTGAGCTCCATGTTTCAGATGAAATCATTCAAACAACAGGCCAATTAGGCTTGTTTATTAATCACCTAATGATGAATTAGACTGAGGGAGTGTTGAAGGAGATTTTAAGGGTCTGATCAGCAGGCAAATATAGAGTAGTCTTTCTTCCATCTCCTCTTGACTTTCTTTATGATCAAAGGCAGAGCTGAGAAAAGGTCAGACTCTAAGGCATCCAGAACCACTGGTCTAGCAATGTCCACATCTGGTCAGTTGAATGCAACCCTAGGATTAAGAGGTAAAATGAATGACCAAAATAAATTCCATATACAAAGAAAATGACAATAGACACATGTCCGGGTTTAAAGTCCATCTTTTTTTTTTTTTGAGTTGGAGTCTCACTCTTTGTTGCCCAGGCTGGAGTGCAGTGGCACGCTCATGGCCACCACAGCCTTGACCTGCTGGGCTCAGGCAATCCTTCCTCCTCAGCCCTCCAAGTAGCTGGAATTACAGATGCACACCATTCATTTTTGTCACTTATTGTAGAGACAAGGTCTCACCAAGTTGCCTGAGCTGGTCTCAAACCCCCGGGCTCAAGCAATCCTCTTACATCAGCCTCCCAAAGTGCTGGGATTACAGGCTGAGCCACCGCACCCAGCCAAAGTCCATCTTTGATGAAAGGAAAAGATCTAGGTCAAAGCCAAACTTTTTCTAAACTCTTTAGGTGACCCAGCCTCTCTTTGACAATCTCTTCACATGGGGTATGAGTTCAAAGAGAATATGGCACTAGTCCCCAAACTTCTTCCCAAGTGTCAAAATAGAAGGCAGGTGACATCGTTCAGTTGTACTTCCCTGGGTAAGTCACTCACCTTTCTGAAAAATCTGGTCTCACATTACAAAACACCATTACTAGAACTTTGCCTTTTCTTTTCTTTTCTTTTCTTTTTGAGTTGGAGTCTCACTCGGTCGCCCAGACTGGAGTGCAGTGGCCGCTCCTGGCCACCGCAGCCTCTACCTGCTGGGCTCCGGCGATCCTTCCGCCTCAGCCTTCCAAGTAGCTGGAATTACAGGCATGTGCTACCACGCTCGGTTGATTTTTTGATTTATTGTAGAGATGAGGTCTCGCTGCCCAGGCGGGTCTCGAACCCGCGGGCTCAGGCAATTCACTCACCTCAGCCTCCCAAAGGCGCGGGATTACAGGCTGAGCCACCAAGCCCGGCTCTTTGCCTTTTCTTACAAAGTTTTTGTGAATACTGCAAGTTAAAATATGACAAAATATTTACAATAAAAATATTGTATATGACATAAGGAGATGATGCTATTGCTGTGCTCATCTCAAATCAATTGATTTGAAAATTGTGATGGTATAAGTTTAAGAAAAGAAGCTTTCAGAGAATTTATGGGGCTTCCTTCTGGAGCTGCTTTTCAAGAGCATGGACAGATGCGTTTCTTTTCCTGGCTTTGGAGAATGCATATGAAATGGGAAAGGGAAGTCTAGTGGATTTGATAAAGTTTCAGGGAGAAGTTCCAAATATATTTCACAGAGGCTAGGAGGCTACTGTCTCCATAAGATTAAGACCACATCCTCATTCAGATTCAATTCAAAGGGTTTCTTGTGGAAAGTTGCCTCTCCTTTTTTCCTTTCTTCCTTGTACTTTAGTTGTGTGGGTCACTTATTATTCCATGGATACTGTAGCCCCCCACAAAATCATTATTCTCTCAAGTGATCACATCATACTGCAGCACCAGCAAACCCGACCAACTCCTTATGTGACTCTAACTTGCCTAACAGTGCTAGCCACCTACTGTCTAATCATCTGAAATTCTTTTGACAATGCCACTCCCTCCTATAATCAATTCTTGGTCCAGGAATAATTCTTTATTTTCTAGCCCTTCAATAGCAATAGATTGTCTCATTCAGAAGGAAACAGGTTCTGAAGTTTCTGGAATAGCTCTTCTTCGGGTGCTTTGCTTTTTGGCAATGAGCTAAATGCTTCCTGGAGCCTTTGCCAACGCACAAAAGAATCAGCGGAAAGGCCTGGGCAGCTTCAATTCAATCACAGAACAGAGAAAACTTAGTCCTACCAAAAAGGGGTCCTCAGACAATGATGTTCACGAAAATTGGCTCAAATCACAACAAATTCACACAGATCCCAAGAAACTGTCAACACATCCACCAACAAATAATTAACTATTTTATTCAAGTACTAACCATCATCAGAACCATAAAATATAGAGCTACCACCAAGCTCTGTAACTTCAAGCTAGTTACTTTATCTTTGTGTACCTCAATTTCCTTATCTGTAACATGGGGATAATAATAGTTCATTTTATTCACGGGGTTAATGCGAGGATTAAATGAGTTAATGCAGGTAAAAACTTGGAGCAGTGTAAGCACCTGGGAAACACTCCGGTACAGAAGCCGTCCCTTGCCCAGTTAAAAGGGAGCAGGAAACAGCCCTGCTCTTTTCCATCTCCCAGGGACCGACCCCACAACACCACTGGCTGTCACTACATCAGAAGGACTAGGCTGAGCCTGCCCGTGAAAAGAGCTGGAGGCCGCCAGAAGTCTCTTGGCTGAGGGCTTCCCGGCACTGCAGTCACCGAACCTGCAGCCAAATCACCCGCAGGCCTCTCGCCTGTCTCCTCCGAAGGAGCCAAGTGTTTCCGCACGATCACTTCCCAGAACCTCCAAGCCCACCCACCAGGTCCCGGGCCCCTACGCGCCCCACTCACCGGCCGCCTTCGGCTGAGCTCCGGGACACACCCCGGGCGGGTCCCTCACTTGGAGCGGAACCTGCGTACGCTGGGTTTGGAGAAGCCGGAAGAATTAAAGAGAAACCCACATGTCGATCCGCAGGTCCAATGCCCACCAAGTTTCCGAGGATCACGCGCTCTTCCGCTCAGGCCGCCGATCGTGGCCCCCTCGATGTGCGGGGCCACCAGGACCTAATTCTCCCGGCTCCGAAGACGGGTTACAGAACCGAGACCACATTGGAGTGGGCAGCATATTAGCCGCGGCCGCAGCTCTGCGCCTGCGCCCGACAGCCGGAGACCGCTGGGCTGAGCTCGACTCACTTTCGTCGAGGTCTTTGCAAAGCCCCTCCCCTGCCGTGTGAGAATCTGAGAGGCTGGTGCTAAAAGCGTGAAAAAGAGGGTCTTGCTTATCTCCGGATGTTGAGGAAGGATGAACTGGCACAGGAAGGCAGTGGGGAGTGTTTGTAGAGGAAATGAAAGTCAGAAAAGCAGAGGTGAAAGGCGAAACACACGGATCCTCTGTGGCCCTACCTACAGGAGATAGATACTTTAAAAGTGATGCTTATTGAAAGAGCTCAGGAAGGGAAGCTGGTCCCAGAACATCCTGTGGCTCCTGCCTTCCTCCTTCTGGCCTCCCTTCCCATAGATGGGACAGTTTCCAGGCATTTGTCCCTGCAGTCTGAAAAGAACCTTGAAACCAAAGAGGTCAAAACCTCTCCAGCTTCTGTGATGGCACCAGACGGAATGTGTTCAGAGGGTGAGAAACAGCGACCATTCAAGCCCTTCCTATTCAGGATGCGTGTGGGGATGGTAGCGAGGGCATTTTAAAGTACAGTCCAAGGGCAGCACTTTCCCTCCCCAACAGCTCTGTGGCAGTCCCGGCACAGTCAGGGGCTTCTGCTGGGGACCTATCCAGTGGTCCCTTTGGCAGATGAGGAAGTGGGAAGAGACACGGAGGTCACTAGAGTTCAAGGGTCTGGGACTTCTGTCCTTCTAAACTGACCAGAGGCCTTGGAATGGGAACATAAGATGTGATAATCCTTACATTAAAATCTGATTAACCCAGAAAAACAGCTACACAAGGCTTAGGCCTCTGTCCCCCTGCCCTGAAAAGCCATCAGTGAGCATAAAGAATCTCACAATATCAAGAGCTTCCAGTGGTCAGTGCTGGCCAAATTACAGTGGGCTGCCAGAGAGGCAGTGATACCCTCACTGAAAGGGATGTCCAAATTGAGGCTCATAGTCAAGTCAGAGATACCTTGGGGCATAGGGCTTAGAATTTCTTGGGTTCAGATCCTCACTCTGCCAATCAGGTGGCCTTGAGTGGGTCACTTCATCTCTCTGCTTCAGTTTTCTCATCTGTAAAGTGGGGATAATTACAAGGACCCACTTTATAGGGTTGTTATGGGGGTTAAGTTAGTTAATGCCAACTCACATTGGAGTGAGGTTCCCTGTCCCATGCAAGTGGACGGTCTACATGAACTCAAGCTCTAAGTCCCTTAGAAATAATTCTATAGTTGCAAAGACTGGCCTAGGGGAGTGGGGGGTTGGGGAAGCAGCAGAAACTGCAGAACTGCTTTCCTGTCAGTGTAGGCCAACCCCTGGATGCGCCCACGATTGCCACAGCTCCATCTCCATGCCCTGCCCTTCCACCCCTTGGCCATGAGGCTGCAGAGAACTCATAAGATACTCAGAAGTCAAAATGCAACAGCCAGCAAACAGGGCAGGACTGGGAGGCACAGGCTGGCTCTCCACTCTCCTTCAGTGGCAGTAGCAGCATGCATCCGCCTTCCCTCCAAGACTCGTGGCCACAGCCACAGCCACACACACTTAGTAATGGTGAACAGTTCTGACATCTTGCAAGACGGCCAGCAAACCTGCTGTGGCTTGCAGTAGCATTTTTGCATGCAACTGCTGGGTGTGACAAGATGAGCACTTCTGTCAGCTGAGGACATAGGGCAATGAAGAAACTGAAGTGGGGCACAGGGCAACCCAGTCCACAGGCAGGGCAGAGGAGCAGAGAGTGTGGAGACAGAGCCAGAACAGTCATGTGAAGGAGAATGAGGAAGCCGAGGGCCAAGATGCAGGCAGCTCTGGATAGAGAAATGCACACCTATATGTGGACAGGTATGTGTGTATAGCCGCACAGACACAAATGAGCACTTGCACTGTGGTCACTAGTAGGTGAATGGGCTTAGAGGGAAGGTGTGCGTGTTTAGAAGGTAAATTTGGGCTGGATCTCACACAGGGAGTCAGAAGCTGCCTCTGAGGTTGGGCTCCAAGCTCAGAGCACCACCTGGTTAAGGCCATTTAGCAAGATGAGAGCTGGAAACTCATACCATGGGTCTCATGCACTGCTTAGCAAGGGCAGCCTAAGCCTTGAACCAGGCCAGTTCTGGACTTGATTGTGAAGGCCACCTTGGGTGTCCACTTGTTTTTCTTATCTACCCCCTCCCTTTCCTCTGGCCTGCAGCTTCCTTTTTCTGAACTTCCCCTTGCCCTGTATCTCAGTATCAGCTCATACAGGGGGAGGAGAGGGAGGTGGCATTAAATGGACTTTTAATTCATCTAGACCTGCACTTTCCAGTATGATAGCCTCTACCCATATGTAGCTATTTGAATTAAAAATTAGCCAAATTAAAAATTCACTTCCTTAGTTGTTCTGGTCGCATTTTAGGGGCTCAACAGCCACATGTAACTAATGGTTACCATATTGGACAGCACAGATATAGGGCATTTCCATCACTGCAGAGTTCTACTGGAAAGCACTGGGCTAGACTTCTTGACAGAGTTCAATGGGCAGGGGCTGAAGGCTGAGAGGAGCCCCTTTGGGCACTGTCACCTGTCCTGCAGAAACAAATCACCTCGATGAGGTGGGCCCAGGCTACAGTCTAGCTCTACATTCTACTGGGTGGGGAACAGAGAGGGCTCCATCTCCTCAGGGAGATCTCAGGCTGAATCTTCATCTCTCTATCCCTTCATAGTCCTAATTGTGCTTAGGCTGGCACAAGCTGTGGATACTTCTTTTCCTTCTCTAACAGAAATGTCAGAGACGAATGAAGAGCTGTGTCATCTTGTCACACTGCAAAAGAGTTGCTACTGGATAAAACATCCTCAGGTACCACATAGCACTGAGGCTTCTGGTATTGGCTGCTGAATTAATAAATCAGACATAGATCAAATATAAATTATGACAGATGTGCATGAGAGACTAGATCCTTGGTACGTTTGTGGTCTAGATTTTTGTTATTTCAGTGCTTTGAGAGTGCTTTGAGATACCTGACAGGTGGTGATACATCATTTTACTGAGTTTGTATTACATACTTCAAGATGGGGCAAGCCCAAGCCCACCTGGCATCTGTGCCTGGTCAGGTATGAGGTTCGCATGTAACAAGCAGTATGTGCCAATTCACGCCACACTGTGAGGTAGACACTATGTACCCCTTTTCCCAGAAGATGAATATTGAGATTTGGCTTGATGCCTTGCTTCTCAGACTGGACCATCAGTGTCAACACCATCTGAGAGCTTCTTAGAAATGCAGAATTTCAGGTACCACCACAGACCTGCTGGCATTTTAACAAGATCTCCAAGGAGTCCACATGCACATCAGAACTTGAAAAGCACTGTTATGAGATATTCATGTGTCTGAGAAGTTCCTTCATGAGTCTTCAATGAATATCAAAGATCTATTTTATGCAAATGCAAAGAGACAGACTCAAATAAGTATACTTTACTCAATGATCAAAATAACTTAATTGGGTATTTGGAAATGGTAGCCATTCTGTCCTTCCATATCCATACTGAAAGATTGGTTAGTCTCTCCAATTGCCAGTGACCCCCTCAACCTTGGTCTGGGTAGACTACAGGAACTAGGAGCCAGGAGAACCCTCAACTTCAGCTGTTGCTTCCTACACACCAAGTTTAATCCTCACCCTGAATTCTAAAGCTTCGGCTGTTCTCTTCTCTTCCCATTATCTTTAGTTCTAAAATTGTCTCCACCCTAGATGTTACAGTAAACATAGACTCTTCTGAATTTTTGAAAGTATTCTAAGGACCATTTAGTGACAAGTGAGCTGGGAAATCCTGCACCTGGTGAACGTGTGTGACTCTGATGGAGAAGGAGGGGAAGGCAGGTCAAGGGGCAGCATAGGGTATGACTAACCCTAGGAAAGCTCTCAGGGTAGAAAGGGGTTTAGGGAAAAGAACTTCTTCAAAACTTTAATGACTCTTTGTGAATGTACTCGCTGGAAAGAAACAGAACAAGATGGTGGCAGAAAAGCCAGAAACAGGCATGGCAGAAAACCAGAAACAGGCATGGCAGAAAGAAAGATATCGGGATCTCTGAAAAGTCAGGACAATTAGGGAAAGGGGGAAAGGAGTTGGATTCATGAAAGAATAAGAAATTTAGGTGAAGGTATTGGGTGGGAACCATCTGGAGAGTAGTACATCCTGAATAAGAAGGTGAGAGACTTCATGGCAGTCACGGGGCCTATTCCCATGTCTGCAGCTTGAGGAGTCTTGTCCTCCAAGCCTGGCTTTTCCATGGCTTCACTTTGTGTTCACAGGAAAGTCACACCCATTTCCAGGCCTTAGCACTCACATATATCACCCAGGGATCAAGATGCTCATGTGGTTTTTGTTTGCAGGGCTGCCTGGGCAAGACACTAGACAGAGACACCAGTGAGTGGCCCTTTGCCAGCAGCACCCCTGTCTTCTTCACTTCTGTGATCCTAGGGGTCCATGTAGTCCTGGCACTTGGTAGTCCACAGAATATGGACTGCATATTCTGTCCCTGCAAGTGCTTCAGGAGGAGCTGAACACACTCCATAAGATGCTGTGCACTCCAGAACCCTACCCAGACCCTAGGAAGTGCTCCCAATCACACTGGTACTCTACCCAAAAGCGCCCTCACAGATCTTCAGAGCCTCCCTACCCACCACCACTTTCTCCCTGCCATGAGAAAAAGCCAGCCCTCCGTACTCCCTGTCAACCTGGAATGATCCCAGCTGGGGAGTCAGAGGCACTTGAGCTCAAGGCTGTGTTTGGCTACTGACTTACTGGGAGATCTTAAGTGGTGCCACTTTCCTTCTCTGGGCCTCAATTTCTCCATCTGCAAAATGAGGGTAACAATTTCCTGCTGCCGAATCCTAACTGGAACTGTGAAGATTGAGTACTCCTAGGCAGGGGAGGAGGTGCTTTGGGAGTGAAAGATAGAGCCCCTTGTGAACTGGAAGCCTCTGGCTGTGGGGGAAGTCCTTACACTGAAAACTTCCTGGCTGTATCCTGGCAGAGCCTGCCTTCAGAGGTGTGTGCCATCTTCCTCAATGGGGCCAGGGAGACCCCAATGGGGTTATGAATGGATTTTCCCTCCTCCAACCCACAATGCAGCTTCCTACGCCCACATTCTTGGGGTAGGGGGAGGGAATGAGTCCAGCTCACTTCTGGGCATGGGGCTTAGGTTTTCTCTGTAGTCTGTCTGCCCTGAAAACCTCCCCCCTCCCCTTTCTGAACCAGTTAGTTGCTCACAGAGGTAAGCTCCAGTTAGTCATGCCTTGCTCTAGACTGAGCCCTAACCCCTGGCCCAAAACAAATCGACCCTGAGCACATGCTGAGCCCTGACCCAGTCCCTGATTCCCACTGTCTAAGTCCTGACTCCAGCTGCCTATTCTACCAGGAGCATCAGGTCAGAGAGGATGAGTAGCTCAGGGTCATCATCCTCCTGCAGGTACTCCAGACCCCAACAGGTCTTTCAGAGGCTGAATCAGGATTGGCATCTCGGTCTACAGAGCACAGACCCTTATCATTTGAGCAGCTAGAGCCAACCTACAGGTTGGGGAGTGAATGCTTGTCTGAGGACACAGGCAGGGTGTCCTCTTGAACTTTCTTGGGACTTACAAGCTTAACTTTGCTCTGGAAACAGAGGAAAAAACCAGAAAGCAGTTGCAGGCAGACCTGAAGGGCCTTCTCAGCCCCACACATAACTAAGGAGACGCAAGTACAGCCCTGGAATCTCCCTCTGCCATCAAGCCCTGTCCTCTCCACCACCCTCCTGTCTGGTGTTCTCCTCTCATCCTAGTGCAGACACCTCCAAACTCAAAGTCAACCCTTCCTCCAAGCACTCTTGGCTGGGGACACTTTACACAAGGTTAGAGCCCACCAGAGGCCTCTTCCTTCAGGAAGTCTTACTTTGTACATTGTTTCAAACTGTCTTCCCAACTATAAATTCCCTGAGAACTGGAATGATGGTCATAAGCTCAGAATGAAGTGCTTACCTGCATCATAGTCATGGTTTTACTTGTTCCTACTGAACTCATGGCACTTCACTGATAACTAGTCCCTC
This sequence comes from Carlito syrichta, assembly GCF_000164805.1. NCBI lineage: Eukaryota > Metazoa > Chordata > Mammalia > Primates > Tarsiidae > Carlito > Carlito syrichta. The sequence goes on from NW_007018362.1 coordinate 201,444, forward strand.
AGCTCTAAAATGGAGATTCTGTTGAACAATTGCTTACCTATTCCACCAGATTTTCTGGGTGTTTGTGAGTACTGAGTGTACCCAGACTGAGTTGAGAGTGTTTTTAAGTGCGCTACAGTTCTTAGCAGCATTGACAGTAAGATTATCACTCATATTCACAAACAGGGTCTTATTTACCCTGTGAACACATATGGCTGAATTTAATGGAATTAAACTGATTTTACTTGACTGAGTTTTAATCTTTGGGGCTTAAGACTACCAGAGGTTTGGTTTTCTCTTAAAAAAAGAAAAAGTTGGGGGAGGGGGTGTTGCTGAGAATGCAAGGGGAGTTATATATATATTCTAGGAGTAAACCATCTATCTGGTTTTTAAGTCCTGTATTAATACGGCAGTCAATTTTGTAAACCATACACTAATTACAGATGTTTATTATCTGTGCATTGGGAGGGCCTGTCAAGACTATTAGCTTCTAATCTGTGGAGAACTTGAAACTCTGGCTCACATTTCTTTTCCACTAGTCCCTAGGCGTTATTGCTGTCTGGGGCAGAATGTCTGAGCTGGCAAAGTGTGTTCAGGGTTCAGCAGGGTGTCCTTATTTAAACTGAGGCTAAATCCTTGTTTGTGTCCCCATATAGGAAGAGTGAGGGGAAACCTGAAAGGACTCTCCAGAGAAGAGGTCCTTGGAGGGAATCAGAAGAAGAATGGATCCTACCAGGAAGAGGAGGAAACTGAGGCTGCTAGAACACAAATGAGAGATGAGGCTGACTACCTGCCAGCTTCAAATATGGGAGATCACTGCCAGTGTGGGAGCCAATAAACAACAAAGCAAGAGAAACCAAGCCTAGACATAAGAACATGGTTTCTGACACTGAGCGGGGAAGTGAGGGGAGCAGTGGGCCCCTTTTTGATGAATCCTTGAGGGAAACCAGAGCATAGCTGACAAGGTCCTTGTGCTCTTGGCTTGTGTTCAAGGAAACAAGCCCATACTCCCTCATCTTGGAACAGATGTGATGTGGGGAGCAAACAAGCACTGCCACTGTAGCAGGCCTTGAGTACCTCAGGCTGGTAGGCAGTGGTCTTGCCTGGAATCTCTGCATTCTAGTCAAAGGCAGGTGAGGGATGCAGCCTGCTGCATAAAATGTAGCGGGCTTTGAGTACCCCAAGCTCGTAGGCAAGGTCTCACTTGGAAACTCTGCATCCTAGCCAGAGGCAGGCTGTGAGGAATGCAGCCTGCTACATGAAGCAGTGTCTTGAATGCCCACACATCCAGGTACACATAGTACATATAAAGTCTTAGCTACAATAAAGCCCTAGGTACAAGAAGATAATATGCAAAACAGCTAGCCTTCTAGTAGCAACATAATTTCGCTGTGGCTCCCTCATCTCCCCTAACCTTGATTTGTTACTTTAGAATGAAGCAAAGCGATGTGATGTCAATCACACCTGGCCCGGATGCCTGGCCCAGATGCTGATGCTGCTTGTTTCTACAGTAGTCCCTTGTACAGTTTTGCCCTAGTTTTGCCCTATATAAGAGGCATGCTAAATAATAAACTTGTTCTCACTTATTGAGGAGCGACCTCCCAATCCCGCTGTCTCTTGTCTTTCTTTCTCATTCTCTCCCCCCACCTCAGGCCCTGTCTACAGAGGCTGGACCTCTGCAAATTCTTGAGATGAAGACAGGAATTATCTTTCTAGGGCAAGTTAGGTAGTAGCAGAGAGTTGGTCCCACTTGTATGCCTAGCAAAGTGCCTCTGAGACTTTATGACTTCTATTGATGAACAATTTTCTGCTGCAAAATATATATTATATAAGCAAAGGTTGGTAAAAACTTGCAAAAACATTAAAAAATAAAAGATAGTAAAAGAATAGCAAAAAAAATTCTCTTCCAACGTAATGTCATCATTATGCAAGCAGAGGAAACATGGTTGAACAACCCAGGCCCTGTGCTAGTGCCCCCCCCCAGGAGAGGGCTTCTACAAGGGGAGAGACCCAGGCTTAACAGACAAAGAGCAAGCTCCACCTCCCTAGGGAAGCCCCAAGATTCCTTAGAAAAGGACCTGGGATTTGATTTCTGAGTAATTTCTGCCTCTCTCTGGAAGAATGGCTGAAATGGGAGTTTGGGTTAGGGGAGCCCTCTGCTGGCCTCTTGGCTGTCTCTCTTGTCATCCATTGGGCAGCCATTTAGGTTGTGAGCCTTAGGTTGGGAGTCTTTGATTAAGGCAGAACCATGCACCCAATAATGTAGTGAAGATAACAGCTCCTTCCAACCTAATTTCCTCTGAAAAAATGGAGGGAGCAACCCATATGGCTTCTGTCTTGCCAACAGATACCAGGGACTGTCCTCAGAGTCAGACTATACCCATTGGCTCCTTCAGACAACAGAGACCTCCAACTTTCCTCCCCAGCATCAGAAATGTTCCCACACTCCACGTACCAAGCTGGTCATGCTCCTGTTCACTAGGCCAAAAAGATGAGGTAGGTATTCTGTCTAATTTTAGAATGAGACAGAGCTGGGAGAAAGGTGGGACAGGGCAGGCAGAGATAAGCTGTTCTGGACATGACTGCAGAAATATTTCTCAGAAACCAAATAGCCATGGAAGTTAAGAAAGCCCTACACTCAATGGTAAGTTGCCCTCAAAGTCAACAATCTAAAACAACTCAGACTTCCCTCTGTTCAGGAAGGAGGGAGTTGAGAAAGTGGGACCACACGCAAAAGTAGAGCTGCCCTGAGGGAGGTAGAGGAGAAAAAGAAGCCCCTTGTCAACATTCAGACCAGTGAGAACTTCCATCTGACTTGCTAGAGGGCACTGAGCAACTTCCACAGTCTGGGATACAGACACATTGGATACAGACACATTGTATATAGCCAACAGTGTATCCAATGGTGTTCATGAGCTTCCCACAGAACCAAGATCCCCAAAGGAAACCCAGCTTCTAAGGAACCAAGATTCTAGCTGCAGTAGACAATGTGGTGTTTTCCATATTGACTTTCCTAGTGTAATACAGGTTCTGTCAGTCTTTCTCTCTTTCTCCATCCCTGTGATGACCATGCAGATGGGGAGCTCCTGGATTGGCTGAAGGCTAGGAGGGCAGCCATCTTTTAAAGACTCTTTAATCAGAAGGAAATCTTGTAAATGTCTATGCTTAGCCACCCTATCAGCAAAGTCCAGGTCTTCTCCTGTTTGTGACCTGAATGCAGAGCCCACTTGGTTGTCAGAAATGCCTGTGGCTTCCACATAATGCTACTTACAAGTAGATGCTGAACTCATTGCCTCCCATGTCTGGAGACTGAAGTTTCTGATGATGATGCCAAATAAAAGCACAAAGTTAACCTGAGGAGTAAAGAAAAAGTAGATGAATGTGAATGTGATTCTAGGCAAAAAAAATTTTTTAAGCAGGGTTTTATTGAGAGGACAGAAAAGTTCCCACAGTGGGAGGGGAACTGAAAGGGTTGCCCCAAAACTTTTTATATGCCTGCCTCTGCATGGGGTACTATTCCCCAATAGGACCCTCTCCCATCTAATCAAGATCCCATCTAGGCTTCTAATCCAAGATGGCTGCATGAGAACTCTCATTTACCTCTCCAGCCTCTCACAATATCATTGAAATGAAGAAGATATGGAATAAAAAGAATTCCATAGAAGTACTGGAAATAGGAAAGAGTATCATGAGTAAGCCAGAGAAATGAGCAATTTCTAGAAGAGAAAGAAAAAAAATAGAATCAGGGTGATGAAAAAACTACCACCCAAAAGAGATAAAGAAACTATTGCAGAGGTGAGGGCTGTTCTCTGGAGAAATTCCAAGTCCAGAGTCATGGAATATGGGGAACCAGAATAGAAAGTCATAAGTGCTGCTAATTCAAAGACTGCCTGAGAGTAGTAGGCATTTGCCTTCAGGTAAAGATCATTCTCAAATGCTCAGTAGGGAGAGACCTTAGCCTTTCCCAGGGGACTGGATCCGTGCTTCTCAAATGTCAATGTGCAGAAGAACCACCTGGAAGACTGATCACAATGCAAATTTTAGGCCTAGCCTAGAGATTCTCATTCAGGAGATCTGGGTGCATGCAGGAATCACCATAGGTGACTATGAGGTGTGGGTTCTTAGCATACCTTGAGAACATAGCTCTAGGTGTGCTTTCCCTGGGAGCTCTGGGCCTTCCAGCGGCTGCAACATCTCATACCAATGGGATCAATGGCTGCCTTAATGATCAAGGTCCAGATCCCCACTAACCTGGGGCCAGATCTTACTAAGACATATATTTAGACTTTTTAAAAAGATGTTTTGCCTTTTAGGATTTGGGAGTCTATCTCCTGTCACCAATGTACTTTAATTTTTCTTTATTGACTTTAAGGTCCTTCTGCAGGACACCCAAGAGGATGGGGTCAGTCATGGCCATTAAATGAATCATTTTCTGTATAGAGAGTAGAGTCCAGCTTGGTTTTTGCCCTGCCTGGTGCTGTTTTAGCTTTGATGATTGCCCTCACCCAGTGGTTCTAGTAAGGGTAGGCCTCTGATGTCCAGGGGAGGAAAACAAATCAGAAACCCTCTTTTATTCCAACCCACCACCTGAGTGTGGCCTTAGCATGATGCCTGGGAGTTTACCTGTTGTATTAGGACACACGGGGATGGTTCTTCTTTTTACAAAACTCAGGGACCAGAACATTATGTAAAACAAGAGACTTCTGTAGAAAAGAACTTTGGTACCCATACTGCTGAACAGAATCCTCCCTTTTGCAGCTAAGGTCACCTCTAGGGATCTCAGGAAGGAGGCAAGAAGGGCAGTGGGTTGCGGACATGTATGGCAAGAGTCAGAGGCCATGCAAGGAGACTCTCTCACTTTTCCCACCTGTGTTCTCACTCATTGAGTTGGAAGATCTAAGGCCAGTTCTCTTTAGCCAAGAGGGTCAGAAGCACACTTGCTGGATGTGAGAAAGTGGCAGAGGGGATGACCCTTCCAGAAAGAAGAGTTCTGCCCATGGTGGGAAGACTGGTTTCCATCTCTTCTCCAATTCGGATTTCTATGGCACAAGATAAGGAAGTCTGGCATACCCTGGTAGAGCAAAGGAGCTCACTTCTGTCCCACAGATGATGCCAAACTGTCCCTTCTCCAGCAAGTCTGTTTCTGGCCACCTTCTTCCAAGTTCCCCTGATGACTTCTTTCAAAAAGTCTGAATGTCCCAGGGAATCATTGCCTTGGCCAAGTCCCTCCCTGGGTCTAATTTCCTCTCTGCTTTGCTCACATCAGGGTGGTGGGAAGAGAAAAAGGTTGCTGCTTTGAAAAATATTTTTTTCAAAAGGTGTTCTAGAGGAAAAAGCCATTTCCTCTCTTTTATATTCCCTCTTTTTTTTTTCGTTTCATAATACAATGTGGGCACAGAAAAGTATATATTGTTTTGTTCAGAACTGTTCCATGTATTTGCCACTGTATTGTTCTCATAGAAATCTCTGGAAATTGGAGAACTCTTGAGATTGTCAAAACCCCTACTTCACTAGACTGCTTTGCCCCAGCAACTGCACAGGAGCATTCAACTTTAGGGCAGTGGTTCCCAAAGTAGGTCACTCCCCAGCATCACCTGGGAGACAGACTAGAAATGCACATTCTTAGGCCCCAGGGTCTAAAACCTGTGCTATAATAAGCCCACGAAATGACTGTGATACACATTTGAAGTCTGAGAAACACTGTTCTATAGGTTGGAGTTCACAGATAATCAGGGACCATCTATTTCAGAAGTCCTTTACTTGAAGTCCACAAAGAGACTTCAAAAGATTCATGGCTCCACTGAAATTCTATGCATGATATTATTTCTGCATTCTGTTCCATGGAAACAATCAGTCACTTTTTCGGAGAAAAAAAGTGATCTACCAAAGGTTATACAGCCACAGAGGGGCAGAGCCTGGCCAGGAATGGGGGTTACATGTCAGCAGATGTCCTCACTCCAGCTAGCCCAGCAGTAGACCTCAGCCTCCCTGCTTACTTGAGAGATCTAAGGGGTTACAGTCAGCAAAATCAAAGTCACCTGCAAAATACGATGTGGGCATGTGTCTAAATGCCTGGTTTATCAACTTGTGGTGGTTGGCTACAGTTTACTGGCCCCAAAATCTGGGGTAAACAATGGGGGGAGTGTTCCTGGCCTAGAGGTAGCAGCACACACAGCAGCTGCACACCTTTTTCCTGGAACACTGCACCTTCTAACTACAATCTCATTTAGTTTGCTTTTCTGTGATACTCAGGATGGGCCATGACTCGGTTCTCCTCCACCACCACAGGAAATGAAAATGGGCATTGTTAGGAGGATGGAAGGGCCTCCAGAGTGGGAAGGAATGAGAGAAAATAAAGGATTGTTGGACCTTTTCAAGAAAAAGACAAAGAATAGTAACACAGGCTCGGGGCTAGGGGAGTTTTGTTTGGTGCTCAACCTCCACCTCAGTCTCTAAAACTGCTCTTAGAAAGGGAATCCAAAATTCCAAATAAATAACCCTCAGATTTTTTTTTCTCCTTCTCTCCCTACTCTTCATTCCCACTCCCATCATTTTCTTATGCTGAATCCTCTGCTAGCAATGAGCCCCCATTTTCCCTCCATTTCTCAAAATTCTGTTTCCATGGCCCAGTTGAGATGCCACCTCCTCTAGGAAGCCTCCCCTGACCTCTTTACTATATGCCTGCACGCTCAAAATTCTGTTTCCATGGCCAAGTTGAGACGCCACTTCCTTTAGGAAGCCTCCCCTGACCTCTTTACTATATGCCTGCATGCTGCATCATTAGGTCTCTTCTATTTTCTTGCTTGCTGGGCATTGAGGATATTGGGTATTTGCATGGTCTCATGCACATGTACATGCATGCACCCACACACATTTGTCAACTTGCTTTCTGATCTCTCTGTTGCCGACTCTTGTCCTCCCACACACGCCTGTGAGTGCCCTGAGGTCAAGGGCTATGTTGTGCATCTTCCTGAGTCCCCCACTTCCAGGCTGAGGGAGGAAGGAGAAAGGCAGGAGGGAAGAACCTGATCCCTAATGAGTCTCTCATTCCACCCCACCTGATCCCGGCAGAGCCTGGGATCTCCTGAGGCTAGATTCCTGCTGATTGGACAGATGGAAAGCAGTTTGTCCTCACCAAGGTTCCTCTTATTGACGGTTTCTGTCTGAGAGAAAGAGAGGCAGGGGAGAATGCAGCGGGAGGCTGAAATTGGGGACAGCTCTTCCTGGGTTCTGCTGATCACTTTCTCCCACTCTCCACATTTCTGACACAATAAGATGCTCCAGGCTCCTCTTGTGTTTTCTCTCCCCAGCCCTGGAATCAACCACTTCTCCAAGGAACCTTGGATCCTTTTATTTAAAAATGGTATTTAACAGCCAAATCTGAGCTCTAGATGTGCTCGATTGCTATTGGGGTGTCATTGCTTCTATGTCCTCTTAGTGGTCAGAGCTGGAAAATCCATGCACAGACACATATCTGGATTTACTTCTGTATCTATTTATGATACCAGGTAAGGAGAGCTGTGTGAAAGTCTTTACTATGTCTTTACAACCTCGTATATAATTGTTTTATAATAAATATTTGCTAAACTGAGTTAATTAATTAGAATATCAAGAGACTAAAGTGAAACAGAAAAGTATTTGAGGATAGAAAGAAAAAGCAAAATAAATGAGTCTTTGTCAACTGGTGACACTGAAGGGGCCTGGTCTTAGATTTAAAAAAATCGGGGTTCAAGGATCAGTTTTTGCCACTTAGTCTCAGGACCTTGTATCAGTGGCTTAACTTCATTAGGCCTAAGTTTCCTATCTACAGAGTGAGTAACTGGTTTAGGTGATCCTCAAGGTTCTTTTCGGCTTGGAAATACAAATCTGATCACACCATTCACTTGTTTAAAACATCTTTTAAGGGCAGGCAGTTTCTTTTTATTTTTTTCCCCATAATCCATAGTAATAAATATAATTTATACAATAGTCTAGGGGGTATGTGTATGTAAACACATACACATATACATATATGACCACATATACACATTTGTATGTGCATTTGTGTATGTGTATGCATGTGTATGTGTGTGTGTGTATTAGGGATTTGCTGGAGATGATATAACAGAAATGCAACTATGCCTTAAGTGAGATAGATATTAACTTCTCACATAACTTGACTTTGTATAACTTCATAACCTAGAGGTGGGATTTTCAGGACTCTTACATCCTCAATACATAGCTTCCAAAGTGGGCCCAAAGTGCTTGCTCCAGTTCCTGCATTCCAGCCAGTGAAAAGAGGGAAAGACACAAAGATACAAAGGAGTACACACCATTCTGCTCACATCCCATTAGCCAAAACTTAGTCACATCACTTCACCTTACTGCAGAGGAGGCTGGAAAACATAGTTTGTAGCTCAACAGTCATACGTCAACACTGAGGGATTCAATTATTGATATGAAGAAGAGGAAAATGAACTGATGGAAAACCTAAAGCCTCTACCACAATATATAAAACAGAAACACTTTTACAAAATGGCATTTACCCTTGATACAAGAGTATTATATCTATTTTATTCTTGTCAAGTGTATACCATTCTGTTTCTTTTTCGTTTCTTAAAATACTGGTCTTGACCTGCTAAACTGATTTCATGATACAATCCTTGATTTGAAAAACACTGCCCAAAAGCAAAATGCAAGTTCCTCAGCACAGCATGGGGGTGGGGGTAGAGTGATCCCTTCAAGACAAGGAAGTTGCTCATTGTTCACCAGTCTGCCCTCCAGCTGCCACCCAATTGAGCTCCCACTTCTTCCAACACATCCTCCTGTTCCACACCTCTGTGCCTTTGCACTTGCTGTTCCCTCCCTCTGGAATGCCTTCTGCCCGTCTCCCTAACCTTCACTCTACCCTCTACCCCCAGCCATGGGCCTGGCAGACCATCTATATTTTTCAATGACTTACTTGTGTGTCACCTCCCTTAAGAAGTCTTTCGTACCTGCAGATGACCTGCAGAGTGGATCTACCCTTGGGTACCCTTCTGAACCCTTTATTACCCCATATCACAATTAATGTACTTAGCTGTCAGTTACCTTGTGAGTTCCTCAAGGGCAGGAATTCAGGTCTCATTTGTCTTTGTACTACAGTATCTTTCTCAAGACACCACACAGTATTGGTGCAGATCCAATACATGTTTGCTGAATTGACCAGAAGATGGGATATTTCTTCCAGAGGAGAAGATGCCTGTCCTGATTCTCTAAGGCTGAATTGCTTCTATCTCTGCTTTGCTCTCAGTGCTTTCCTTGGCTTCACACACTGCCTCAATGCAGTTAACCGCTTTACAGTCAGTGGAAAGAGGGAAAGACAATGTCACTTAGTATGTGACTCTAAGCAAACGACTTAACCTTACTGAGCCTCAGTTTCCTCATATGTAAAATGGGGGAAACAATATGATTTGCTTCATAGTATTGTCATGAGAATTAATTTAGTTCATTCATGTAAAGCATTTGGAACAGTGCCTAGTAAATACTCAGTCAACATTGGGTTTTACAATCTAGCTACATACATACTTCTCTCCACTAGATGGTAAGCACCTAGAGGAAAGCTTTCCATCTCCCTTGGTGGATTTGTGTGTGTGTGTGTGTGTGTGTGCAGCACTTGCTTACAGTAGCACTCTGCAATGTTGACTTTAATTGGCAAGTCACCTGGAAATCCAGACCAGTATCATTTCCTTACCTGGCCAGCCTATAGAATTGAAGTAAAGGGTAGGTCACTGAACATCTAGCCAAGTGTCACCTACTTAGGGAAAGACTTCCAGAGGAAAACAAGTTGCCACATCTACTCAAATTATTTGAGCAATTTAATAAATATTGCAAAGAGAAACTTGTGGACTTGTTATTTGTCTAAATTTGAGGAGAAATGTGTTGTTATGAATAGAGACTTGGCTCTGTCTGGGAAACAGAAGGCAGGGTTAGCAGGTACTTCTCTGCTTAATAGTAGAGTCTTCCAGGGGTGAAACCTGGGTTCCCCAAATCTCTGTATCACGCAAGATCAGCTGTGGAGAAACTAGAGTTCACTCTAGGTATTTGAAGTAGAAAGGGTTTGAATACAAAGATTTATTTCCTTTGAAATCTTTGGAAGAGTACCAAAGGCTTCATGTAGGGTCTTTGGGAATGATTCTTAACATAACACCACAGAATGGGTCCCCCAGGAGAGCTTCTGCCTCTGTCCCCCACTGAAAGATCAGGTTTGGGAGGCTGCTGTGGGAACTGGTGATTTCCAGAAAATATCACCACAGCCAGCGACCTAGTGAACAGAAAGCTACAGCTGCCCACCAAGCTAGTGATCAGACACTGGAATATTGCTGAGGAGAAACAGGGTATCTCTGTGACCTTCTTGGCCAACAGCAAAGTCAAAGGCAACAGGAAGATGGGCTCTGCCTCACTTCTACTTTCCCAAATTCATGCTCCATTTCCAGCCTCTAGGACTCTAGCTTCTCAGGAGTCTGTAACATTTGGCTTTAGCTTTCTGCTCTGAATACAGGAAGATACATTACAGGGTTGAAATGGTTGCCGGCCCAGGCATTTCACCATGTTCTCCATGCCTTCCTCTCCATGCTCCATTCACTGGCTTTCTGACTGTTCTTTAAACACACCAGACTTGTCCCTCTTGCTTGGAACACTGCACTGCTTCAAATGTCCTTCCCACATATTTTCTCAGTCCTGCTAAGCATCACCTTCTCCAGAGAGACATTCTTTTTCCAAGGGTCTCCTGGTTGCCCCTCTTCACTGGATTGTGAGCCTATTCCTGAACCAGTCAATCACAAGAGAATGGAATAACTAGGGCTGGTAAAGTCTCATTATTTGGGACCAAACTCTCTATGATATTACTTTGTTTTATTTTTGTCATAGCACCTAACACTAGCGGAATTTCTTCTGCAGATCTGTGTGTTCCATTGCTTATCATATGTCTTCCTTCCTTAGAATGTAAGTTTCAAGTGAGCAGGAATCTATCTATTTTCCTCCCCCTTGTCATTCCAATATCTATCATAGGGCCTGAGATATAGCATGTGCTCAATAAAGATTTGTTGAATGAGCCACTGACAAATAGAGATAACATAGCACTTTGTACTTACCCTTTTACCCGATTTATCACAAATATTGTAATTACTTCTTTACATGCCTCCCTCTTGATTCAGGGCCAAGACTGCATTTTGGGTTTTTTTGTTTCTTTGTTTGTTTTGTTTTTTGCCCCACTTAGCACAATGCCCAGATGTAGTTGATGCATTGTGATGAACAAATAAATTGTAATGAATGAAAGGTGTGAATGCATATATGCGTTTAGGAAACACAGGTATGTTCTAAGATGTCAGAAGATGGGGGAGGGGGTAGGTTATTGTAGAAATTAAGACCATCTTAATCAGGCCATAAAATGCAGGCGATCCTTTGTGGGAAGAGTGAGGCAGGTGGGATGGGACTGGGTCAAGGTATCAGGGAGGAGGCTTAGCTTGGAGAGAAAGGTGCAGGGAGCTAGGCAAGTCCTTGAAAAGGTGCTGCAAAGTGTTTGCTGAATTCACAGGACCCCTAGTTGTTTGGGCACTTTTAAAAAACTATTTTCTCCCAATGCCTATGAAAGGAATCCTTTTTACCTTAAAACTCTGAGACGTAGACTGAGTTCAAATTCCATTCTCCATCATCTCATTCATGAGGTGCATCTTATCAGTACCCCACTGTCAGGTTGAGAGAAAAATCAGAAATTCTCCTTTAAGTAAGATGCATTCTAGTGTTGCCCCTAGTGGGATATATTTCTGGAGAAAGAAGGCAGCCTTGGTAGGAGGCAAGAAGGAGATTTCAAAAACAAATTTAGCTTTTTATATCTTTAATGTGTCAGTTTTTTCTAATATTCATCAAGTAATTATTTAACTCCGCTTTTACATATATATTTTATATATACACACACACAAGCACAGATACACAAACATACACACACAGGCAAAACATACAAATGCCACAAGCATTCACAGACACAGACACAGATACATAAACACACAGTCATACACACAAATACACATGCATAAAGCCCATGTTAAAACAAAATATGATCAGAATGCATATGTAACACCTATTTCTCAGATAATAAAATCAAAAGTACGAAATAAATTATACTTCTATAACCACTCATTATCTTACCAACTTTACTTTTACTGTTCTCACCAATATTCCTACTACTGGATTAGGAATTTAGGTTAAACAGACCAAGAGCCTTCAAAGCCCTAAGTAAGTAATTATACTAAATTTCTGTTTTCTCAATCAACTGAAGGACTGCAGAACTCTTCTACATCAACTGAATACAAATCAACTAATTAAGATAAGTCCTTACTAAATTGATGGGATCTAACCCAGCAAAAATTTAGTTAACAGCTAAATACCCTAGTCAACTGGCTTCAATCTACTTCTCCTGCTGCCTAGAAGAAAGAAAAAATAAAACAAACAAAAAAATGGAGAGAAGCCCTGGCAGAATTGAAGCTGGTCCTTTGGATCTGCAATTCAATATGACACATTTACCTTAGGGCTTTTTGGTAAAAAAAAAAAAAAAAAAAAAAGAGGGCTTAGCCTCTGTCTGTAGATTTACAGTCAAATGCTTGCTCAGTCATTTTACTTTTTTACTTATGTTCATCTACTGCTGATTAATTTCAAAAAATAATAAAGACATTGGCACACTGTACCTGCTATCTGGTACCTCAGTTGTAATAGTCAGAACAGACCTTAGTCTACTAATCTGAGCAAAACTCAGTCAACTAGGGGTCCTATTAGGACATGATTGAATCTATAATGTAATTGTCACTGCCCAGGCATTTGTTGTCATTTTCTTTACAGTAATATCTGTTATAATTGGTGGCTCCAGCAATTGACTACTCCTCTCATGACTGGAGCACCCAATATAGCATTCCCATATAAAAATAACAAAAGCTTTTGACTCCTTCCTCTTTCCTTTTTACTATTATTTGCTTCCTCAACAATCAAAGCTGGTGTAGGTACAGGATGGACTGTTGATTCTCAACTAGCAGGAAACTTAGCCCATGCAGGGCCTTCTGTAGACCTTACTTTCTTTCCCTCCTCATCTGGCCTGAATATCATTAATTTTAGGCACAATTAATTGTATTACCACAATTATCAATATAAAATCTCCAGCTATATCTCAATATCAAACCCCTTTATTTGTACGATCTGTTTTGTTATGGTCCGGGTAAATGCTTGGCTACTAACACTCAATGCCAATAAATTGAGAGGTAAAAAGACTGGTAGAAAGAAGTTTATTTATGAATTCGAATCCAGGGAGCAGAGCCAGACTCAAAGCCCTTCTAAAATGGTGCTACTCACCCTTCGGGTTTTACAGTCCACTTTAATAAGTTCAGAGTTGTTGGTGCCTATACATTAGCCACATGACCAGCAGAGCATTGGATAGAACTTAAGTTACAGCCATATTTTACCAATAGTAACATTTTATGGTCCAGACTTCCTGTTGCCAGGTACCAGAAATATCTCACAGCTTTTATCAATAAGGCCTGGCAGAAACATTAATCAAGCTTACCATAGAGTAAAGGGAATTTCCAAGACCTAAGACATGATACATTATGCAGAAGTTCTACAAATCACAAAACTTCTGATTACATTGATACAAAAGTTATACAAATCACAAAACTTACAATTATATTGATACTATACTATTCAAGCCTATGACTAAGAAAAGGGAGTAAATGGGGATTTACATCTTTCAGTTGATTGGACATAGTCTGCAGGGATGTCAAGGATCCCCTGAAGCTACTTACTGGGAGTGCATAGGAGATAAGGGGACTCTCAGGAATGTGCTCAGGAATCTATCTCATCGTGTATTGGGCATAGGCGATAAGGGGAAGCACACCTTTTATTAGCTCTCAGGAATGTACAGCACTTGAACTCTTGCCATGACCTTCTCTGGGGGCTGTGGCAATATAGACATTAGCGGGTCTTTGTATCAGTATTAATTACTGCAGTTCTACTTCTTTTATCTCTTTCAATCTTAGCTGCTAGAATGACTATACTTTTACCAGAATATAACTTCAATACAATTTTCTTTGATCCAGTTGGAGGAAGTAGCCCCATCCTCTGTCAAGATTTATTATGATTATTTGGACATCTAGAAGTTTATATACTCATTCTTCCAGAGAAATTATTTGGGATAATTTCTCATATAGTAACTTACTATTCTGGAAAAAATGAACCATTCGGTTATATGAGGATAGTATGAGCCATAATGTCTATTGGTTTCCTAGGCTTCATTGTATGAGCACATCATATAGTTACAATAGGAATGGACATAGACATCTGAGCATATTTTATATCAGCTACTATAATCGTTGCTATTCCTACATTTAGCTGGCTAGCAACCTTACACAGAGGTAATATTAAATGATCACCTGCTATGCTGTGAGCTCTAGGCTTCATTTTTCTATTTATGGTCAGAGGCCTAACAGGAATTGTATTAGCTAATTCATCCCTTGATATTGTCCTTCATGACAAATACTACGTTGTAGCCCATTTCCACTGTGTACTATGGATAGGAGCAGTATTCACTATTATAGGAGATTTTGCCCATTGATTTTCCCTTTTTTCAGGCAATACATTTACTCAACCTGGGCTAAAATTCATTTCACAATTATATTTGTAGGAGTTAACCAGACATTTTTTTTCCTCAACATTTTCCTGGATTGTCGGGAATATCTCAATGATATACTAATTACCTAATGCATATACCATATGAAATAACATCTCATCCATAGACTCATTTATTTCATGTTCAGCAGTAATATTAACAGGCTTCACAGTCTGGAAAGGCTTTGCCTCAAAATGAGACATTTTAATAGTTGAACTTTTAACTATAAATCTTGAGTGACTCCATAGCTGCCCTTTACCCTATCACACAGTTGAAGGAGCTACCTACTTATAATCATAGACAAGAGAGGAAGGAATTGAACCCCCCAAGCTGGTTTCAAGTCAACTCCATATCCATTATGACTTTCTTAATTACTGAGATATTAGTGAAAACTATAGAACTCCTACACTTTCATGACCACACCTTAATAATCATTTTTCTTAATTAGTTCATTCGTTCTTTATATTATTTCGCTTATATTAACAACCAAATTAACACACACAAGTACTATAGATGCCCCAAAAGTAGAAACAGTGTGAGATATTTTACCAGCTATTATTCTTATCCTAATTACCCTCCCATCCTATGCATCATATATATAATAGACAAAATCAACAATCCTTCCCTAACTATTAAAACCATAGGTCACCAATGATACTGAAACTATGAATATACACAAACTATGAAGACTTAAACTTTGATTCATATATAATTCCCACAACAGACTGTAAACCGGGAGAACTCCAATGACTAGAAGTCGATAACCGAGTAGTATTGCCCATGGAAATACCAGTCTGTACACTAATTTCATCAGAGGATGTTTTTTATTCATGAGCTCTTCCATCATTAGGCCTAAAAACAGATGCAATTCCAGGACACCTTAATCAGGCAACCTTAACATCAACACAACTAGGCCTTTATTAGGGACAGTATTCAGAAATCTGTGACTCCAATCATAGTTTTATAACCATTGTACTCAAGCTGGTTCCACCAAAATATTTCAAGAACTGATCAACATCTATATTCTAATTGTGAAGCTTACAGCATTAACCTTTTAAGTTAAAGATGAAAAGTCTTAATCTTTCCACAGTGAAAAGCCTCAACTAGATATATCAACATGATTTATTACTATCATCTCTATTCATTATGTTTCAACTAAAAATCTCAAAATTTACTTATCCTATAAATCCAAGTCCAAAGGGTATCAAGATAGAAAAACATGAAACCCCCTGAGAACTAAAATGAATAAAAATCTATTTGCCTCTGTTATTACCCCAACAATAATAGGACTCCAGGTAGTAGTTTTAATTATTTATTTCCAAGTATATTCTTTCCAGCCCCTAATCACCTAATTGATGAAATAAATGTTAGCAATATACAATATTAAAGGGAAAATTTGATTTCTAATATTAATTCTCCTTTTCCTATTCATTGGCTCAAGAATAATTAATTTAGTAATAGCCTTTATTACTAGCGTTTCTCCTTGTTACCATCACCTTCTGACTTTCCCAATTACCTGTATATGCAAAAAAATCCAGCCTTTATGAGTGTGCTTTGGTCCAATAGGCTCTACCCGCTTACTGTTTTCTATAAAATTTTTCCTAGTGGGTCCCATTGCATTTCTTTTATTCACCCTAGGAATTGCCCTTCAACTCCTCCTCTCATGAGCCTTTCAAACAGACAGTCTTAAACTTATAATAATTATATCTTTTATTCCTAGGACTAGCCTGTGAATGAGTCCAAAAAGAACTAGAGAGAATTGAATATGGTGATTAAAGACAAAACAAATGATTTCAACTCATTAAAATCTGAACTTATGATAATTACCAACATGTTCTCCTTTTATATGAACATGCTTCCAGCCTTTATCACATCCCTTCTAGGTATACTAGTTTACCAATCACACCTCATATCTTCTCTACTATGTCTTAAAGGTAGAATGTTATCAATGTTCGTCACAGGCCCAGTTGTGATTCTAAACTTACACTTTATTATAACTAGCATAATTCCAATTATTTTTCTAGTATTCACAGCATGCAAAACTGCTGCAGGCTTAGTGCTGTTAGTCATGGTTTCCAACACATATGAACTAGATTATGTAAATAATCAAAATTTTCCGATGTTAAAAATTATTTTACCAACAATTATACTTATTCCAATAACATGATAATCCAAAAATTCTACTTGAATTAATACTGCCATGCAGTCTATTAATTAGCGCCATCTCCCTTTCCCTTCTAAACCAGTTTAATGATAATAACTCAAATTTATAATTAACCTTTTATGCTGACTCATTATCAGTCCCCCTTTTAATTTTAACAACCTGATTACTTCCCTTGATAACTATAGTTAGCTAAAACCATCTCTCAAAAATAAATAAATAAGTAAATAAATAAACCATCAGTACAAAAAACACTCATCTCACCCCAGGCATTCCTAATAGTAATATTCGCTGCCACAGAACTAATTCTATTTTATATTTTATTCAAAGCTTCACTTACTCCAACCTTTATCACTATTACCTGATGAGGAACTCAAATGGAATGATTAAATGCAGGGCTTTACTTCCTATTTTATACATTAACTGGCTCATTACCCCTGTTCATTGCACTTATTCATATTTGAAACTCCCTAAGCACATTAAACCCATTAATTAACACTTTCCTTATCCAGGAACTCCCAGACTCCTGATCTAACAATCTTTTTTGACTAGCATGCATAATAGCATGTACAATAAAAATACCCCTACACAGTCTCTACTTTTGACTCCTGAAAGTGCACGTTGAGGCCCCCATTGCTGGCTCTATAGTCCTTGCAGCAGTATTGCTAAAACTTGGCAGTTATTTGATAATACGAGTAATGGTGATCCTAAATCCTTTAACAGAATTCATGGCCTAACACTTCCTGATACTCTCCTTCTGAGTAACAATCAAACAAGCTTTGTTTGTCTACGTCAAATGGGTTTAAACTTACTAATTGCTTATTCCTCAGTAAGCCATATAGCACTCTTTATTGTGGCTACTCTTATTCAAACACCACGAAGTTTTATGGGGGCAATTGCCCTAGTAATTGCCCATGGCCTCACCTCAACTTTATTGATCTGCCTCAATAACTCAGACTATGAGTACATTCATAGCTGAATCACACTGTTAGCCTGAGGCTTGCAGACTCTACAGCCCTTAATAGCTATATGATGACTTTTAGCTGACCTCACAAATCTTGCACTTCTCCCAACTATTAACTTAATCAGAGAATTATTTGTGACCATGGCATCAACCTCATGATCTAGTCTAACCATTATCCTTATAGGAATCAACATAATAATTACCAACCTAAACTCCCTTTACATGCTCATTACAACACAATAAGGAGATTTCACTTAGCATACTAACAATATTAAATCCTCTTTTATGGGAGAGAAGGCTCTAATATCTATACATCTTCCACCCTTTTTATTATGACCACTCAAACCCCGAAATATTATGGGCTTCATATACTGTAAATATAGTTTAAACAAAGCATTATATTGTGAATCTAACAATAGAAACTTAAAACTTCTTATTTAATGAGAAAGTATGCAAGAAGTGCTAACTCATGCTCCCATATCCAATAATGTAGCTTTCCTAACTTTTAAAAGATGGAAGTTATCCATTGGTCTTAGGAACCAAAAACTTGGTACAATTCCAAATAAAAGTAATAAACCTATTTTTCTCCTTTATCCTAATAGCATTAGTACTCTTAATATTTCCCATTACCATAACCTCTACCAACATATATAAAGTGACACCAATCCAAACTATGTAAAAAATTCTATTGCCACGTGCATTCATAACCAGCCTCATCCCAATAATTATATTCATACACTAAGGCCAAGAAATAATTATCTCAAACTGACATTGAATAAACCCTAAAACTGTTCAAACCCTAAAACTTTCTCTAAGCTTTAAGCTAGACTATTTCTTTATACTCTTTATGCCAGTAGCACTTTTTGTCACATGATCTATTATAGAATTCTCAATATGATACAAACACTCAGATCCTAACATCAGTTGCTTTTTCAAATATCTATTTTTATTCCGCATCATAATATTAATTCTAGTAACTGCTCATAACCTATTTCAATTATTCGCTAGATGAGAAGGAGTAGGAATTGAATCTTTTCTACTCATGGGATGATGATATGGATGAGCAGATACCAATTCAGCAGCCCTCCAAGCAATTACAATCACATTGGACATTAGATTTATCCTAGCGATGGCATGATTCTTGATATATCCTAATACATGAGAATGTCAACAAATATTTATTCTCCATTTGAACTCCAATAACCTTCCATTAATAGGCTTCTTAGTAGCAGCAACCAGTAAATCTGCTCAATTCGGTCTTACCTGGTGACTTCCATCAGCCATAGACGGCCCCGTGTCCATTTCTGCCCTACTCCACTCTAGCACTGTAGCCGTATCAGGCATTTTCCTATTTATCTGATTCTACCCCTTGCTAGAAACTAACAAAATAATTCAATCATCTATATTATGCCTAGGTGCCATTATTGCACTATTCACAACAATTTGTGTATTAACACAAAATTATATTTTAAAAATTATTGCATTTTTCACTTCCAGTCAATTAGGCTTCATAATAGTCACTATCGGTATTAACCAGCTCCACCTATCCTTTCTTCACATCTGTAATCATTTTTTTAAAAAAGTCTACACTATTTATGTGCTCTGGGTCTATCATCCATTATCTAAATCATGAGCAGGACATTTGAAAAATAGGAGGTCTATTCGCAGCTATATCCTTTACCTCCTCCTTATTAATTATTGGAAGCCTCGCACTCACAGGTACACCTTTTCTCACAGGATTTTATTTCAAAGACCTTATGTTGAGACTACTAACACAGCATATAGCAATACCTGAGTCCTTTTTAACCACACTGAATGCCAACTCCCTAACAGCTGTCTACAGCCGCATCATCTTTGTGTTTCTGGGACAGCCTCATTTTTCGA
Source organism: Carlito syrichta (assembly GCF_000164805.1). Lineage (NCBI taxonomy): Eukaryota > Metazoa > Chordata > Mammalia > Primates > Tarsiidae > Carlito > Carlito syrichta. The sequence goes on from NW_007018362.1 coordinate 221,100, forward strand.
CTTTGAAAATCAATGAAAACAATCCCCTCTGAGCTGATTCAATTAAACACCTAGAGATCAGCAGCATCTTTGCTGTATTCCTTATCTCTAACAATATCTTTCCTATAACCACTCCCAAGATAACTATATCTCCATGCCTAAAACTTATAGATCTCACTGTTACTATCCTAGGCTTTACATTAACAATAAAGTCTAATCTCAAACTCAGTCATCCCTCACAAGTACATACGTTTTCTAACTTACTAGGATTCTTTCCAATTACAGGGCACTGCTTATCCCCATATTTAAATCTACGTGCAAACCAAAACACAGAATCACCTTTGCTCTATTTAATTTGACTTGAAAAAACTAGACTAAAAAAGGCAGCTCAAACCCAAATATCTGCCTCAAGTGTCTCCTCCAACCAGATAGACTTAAACTATATTTTCTATTCTTCCTCATCTCACTTGCCCTAGCCACCTTTTTAATTCTTTAATTTCTGTGTGTAATCTTAATTACAATACAGATACTAACAGAGATCAACCAGTCACCACCATTAGTCAACTTCCATAACTATATAAAGCACCTACAGCCACTGAGTCTTCCAAAGACCAACCTCTTTGCCCTCAAAACAGTCCAAGTTTCTAAACTCTTGAAATCAATTACAATGTCTACCCCTCATATCCCATCATTCATGTAACCATAAGAGATCCAATACTACACCTACCAGCAGCACTCTCCAAATAAAAATATTAGACCTCCAAGTCTCAGGATATTTTTCAGTTGCTATGGGGATAGTGCACACCCAAACTACCAACATTCCACCTAAATAAATACATCATCAGACCTATAAATACCCCACCAAAGTTCAACACAATTCCACACCCTACTCCCCCAACTAATAATTAATCCTAAACCCCCATAAATAGGTGAAGGCTTTGAAGAAAATCCTACAAAATCTATAACAAAAATTATACTTAATAAAAATATAATATATGTCATAATTCCTACATGGAGTTAAACCTTGACTAATGACATGAAAATCATTGTTGTAATTCAACTATGAGAACTAAAATGACCAATATCTGAAAAACCCAGCCACTTATTAAAATATTAATCATTCATTCATTGATCTTCTAGCACCTTCAAATATTTCAACAGATTAAACTTTGGTTTCTTCCTAGGAGTCTGCTTGACCCTAAAAATCGTTACAGGACTCTTTCTAGCTGTACATTATACATCAGATACAATAACTGCTTTTTTCTCTATAACACATATTTGCTGAGACATCAACTATGACTGAACCACCTGATATATACATGCTAACGGAGCATCCATATTTTTATCTGCTTATTTATGCATGTAGGATAGGACCAATGTTAAAGATACTATACCTTCTTAGAAACCTGAAACATTGACATTATTCTGCTATTTGCAGTTATATCAAGAGCATTCATAGGCTATGTCCCTCCATGAGGTCAAATATCTTTCTGAAGTGTCACTGTAATGACCACCTCCCTGTCGGCCCTTCCATATATTGGTACTAGCCTAGTAGAATGAATCTGAAGTGAGTTTTCAGTTGATAAAGCAACTGTAACACAATTTTCCACCTTCCATTTAATCCTACCATTTGTTATTGCTGCCCTCTTAGTTGTTCACCTTCTCTTTCTTCATGGACAGGATTCAATAATCCATCAGGAATTTCATCAGACTCAGATAAAATTCTACTTCACCCCTACTTTACAAAGACATTTTAAGCCTAATTATCCTCTTCTTTCTACTCCTTGTTCTAGTTCAATTCACACTAGACTTTTTGAGAGACCCAAATAACTACAGTTCAACCAATCCTCTGAATACATCTCTCCAGAGTGATTTTTTCCTATTTGCCTATGCAATCCTACACTCTATCCCTAATAAATTAGAAAGAGTCCTAGCTCTAGTCTTCTCCATCCTAATCCTCATATTCATCAATCCAAACAATGAAGTGTAATTTTCCAACCACTAAGCCGATCCCTATGCAGACTCCTAGTAGTTCACTTACTAGTATTCACATGAATTGGAGGTCAACTCATTGAACGTTCCTTTATTTACTTATTTATTTATTTGAGTTGGAGTCTCACTCTGTCACCCAGACTGGAGTGCAGTGGCCGCTCCCGGCCACCGCAGCCTCGACCTGCTGGGCTCCGGCGATCCTTCCGTCTCAGCCTTCCAAGTAGCAGGAACTACAGGCGCGTGCTACCACACCCGGTTAATTTTTTTGATTTATTGTAGAGATGAGGTCTCGCCTGCCCAGGCGGGTCTCGAACCCGCGGGCTCAGGCAATCCACTCACCTCAGCCTCCCAAAGGTGCGGGATTACAGACTGAGCCACCGAGCCCGGACTTAGATTGAGTATTACACAGCCTCATAACAACATTGATGCTATTTTATTCATGCTTGATGGACATAACTGTAAAACGCGTGTATGTGCATATACTCGTACTCACTTATTCACCCCATGATTTAATCCGCAACCCTCTACCCTCCCACAGGCAGATATATTTCTTGATATAATTAATGTTCTTGCCAAACCCCTCAAACCAGAAGTTTATATCAACTCAATAGTCAGGCTTAAACATATTATACATTTAATTATAACTTCATCTAAAACTAACTTTTAGCCAAACTCTCAATTAAAGCACTTTCAAAAACTGCAAAATTGTAGCCAAATTTAGACTTTTTAGATAGAAAATTTTCATTTATACAGTTACTAAATATGTCTCCAATACTGACATAGCACTTAAAACTAGCAATTTTTATTCAAGAGGAAATTCTCTAGATCTAATTTTTCAAATTTAATTATAACTTTATCTAGAACTAACTTTTAGTTAAACTCTCAATTAAAGCATTTTCAAAAACTGTAAAATTTTAGCAAAATTTGGACCTTTTAGACTAGAAATTTTTTATTTCATTTTATTTATTTTATTTTTTGAGTTGGAGTCTCACTCCATTGCCCAGGCTAGAGTTCAGTGGCACACTCACGGTTACCCCAGCATCATCCTGCTGGGCTCCGGTGATCCTTCTGCCTCGGCCTTCCAAGTAGCTGGAGCTACAGGTGTGTGCTACCACACCTGGCTAATTTTTGATTTTTTTATTGTAGAGATGAGGTCTTGCCAAGTTGCCCAGGCTGATCTTGAACTCACGGGCTCAGGCAATTCACTTGCCTCAGCCTCCCAAATTGCTGGGATTACAGGCTGAGTCACCAAACCCAGCCTCATTTTATTTTTAAGGTTACTAAATATGTCTCCAATATTGACATAGCACTTAAAACTAACAAATAACTTTTTAACCTAGATTAATGTAACTTAAATACTGAAAACAAGGCACTGAAAATGCATAGATGAGTTTTTATAACTCTATAAACACATAGATTTGGTCTTGGTCTTTTTATTAATTTCTAGTGGAATTGCACGTGCAAGTATCCATCCTTCAGAGATTAAAAGGAGCAGATATCAAGCACACTAACAGTAGCTCATAAGGGAGCAAGGAGTATCAGGAGACCAGACAGGAGTTGCTGTTACACTCGCCTGAGCAGAGATGGCAATGGCTTGGGCCAGAGATGTGGCAGTGAAGGTGATGAGAAATGGTAGCATTTGGATCTATATTGAAGATAGGACTGATAGAGTTTGTTGAGGGATTGGATACAGGTTGAGAGAAAGAGAGGACCCAAGGGTGACTGCTGGATCTTTGACCTAAGCAACGGAAAAGGTAGAGGTCGCAAGGACTGGGGGTTAGGGCAGGTTTTGGGTACAAAAATCAAGAGTGGGGACTGGGACATGTTTTGGGATAGCTACTAGGGACTGATGTAGAGATGTGATGTATAATATTTATCTATCGCTGCTTAGCAAATTACCCCAAAACTTAGCAGCTAAGACAATGCACACTTATCCTCTAAGTTTCTGTGGGTCAGGAACCTAAGGCATGGCTTGCCTGGTCCTCTAACTCAGGGTCTTCCACCCGCAGTCATGGTGTGGCTGGGACTAAGTCACCTCAGTATTTGCCTCGAGGGGGATCTGCTTCTGAGTTCACTAATGAGGCTGTTGGCTGGCAACATCAGTTCCTGGCTGGACCCTTCCATAAGGATACTCCCAACATGGCAGTTGGTTTCCCTCAGGGAGAGCAGGCAACACAGAAGTCATTGTCATTCTATAACCTAAACTTGGAAAGGACATCTCATCCCTTTTGCTACATTCTATTTGCCAGAAGAGGATCATTAGGTTCAGCCCACATTCATGGGGAAGCAATGAGTGAGAATACAGTTGGCAGGCATCTTTGGGAACCATGTAGGTGTCTACCATGTACAGCAAGCAATTGAATGGTGAGAGGTCCAGACTGGAGAGATACATGGGATTTAGCAGCGATGGGCCTGGACCATGTGAACTGGGAGCAAGTGAGACAGAGAAGAGAGCAGGACCAATGACTGAGCTGGGAGCACAGTAGTGTTGGAGGTTAGGAAGATGAGGAGGGGTGAGGCAGGTGGGAATGGAGAGCGAGCTCTGAAGTCTCAGGGTTCAAGATAGAATCCTGTGGGCAGGAGAGGGATAGGTGCCCAAAGCCACAATAGGATAGGTAAAGGAAAGGGGGAGAACTGACCACTGGATTGAGCAGTGTGGAGATCAACTTGACAAGGGCAGTTTCAGGGGAATGGTGGGGCTCAGAAGCTGACTGGAGGGAGTTCCAGAGAGAATGGGAAGCCAGGGAGTGGAGCAGAGGCAACTGAACTTTTGAGGAGTCTTGGTACAGAGGGGTCATAGTCCTGCATTCGAGTGTCTTAAACTTTCCTGCATCCAGTAACTCTTAGTTGAGTGGCTTTTTGGAACTCTGTTTCTCCCTACACCTCTTCAATACACAGGTCTCTTGTCCCCTAACCTCCCCACCAGAGCTACCTCAACTGGGATGGGTGATCAGAACTCAGACGTCTGCCCATGTTTTATTTTCTGTTTCTGGTAGTAACAGGTTACAAGTAGACACGCATACATTGAGAGACTAGGGCAGAGAAGCACACTGCCAGCTCCTAGACATCAGCCTGAAGCTCCGGAAATCCTACTCAGCCACCCTTCGGGGGTACAATTTAGAAGGCAAACAAACAGCGCTAAACAAAAGCTTATTACTGACTTCCCTCTAGTGGTCATTTTGGGAACTGGCATAGGTCCAAATCTATCTCTCGCAGGGTGGTGGGAAGAATAGAGGGATTGTTAGAATACCTGGCACTTATTAAATGTTCAGTATAAGTGAGCTGCTGTCATTATACTCATGGTTTGGAAGAGTGTGGCCAAAACAAACAGTGCTCTTTGGTTTCACTCCCAACCTTCTTGAGATAAAAGGTACTAAAAGGAGGACTCCCTTTTAATCTTTATTTTAGTTTGGAGGGATGAGGTCTTGTTCTGTCACACAGACCGGAGGGCAGTGGCATAGCTCATTGCAGCCTTAAACTCCAGGGCTCAAGGGATCCTCCCACCTCAACCTCCTGAGCAACTGGGACCAGAGGCACATGTCACCTCGCCCAGCCCTCCTTTGTATCTTGGTAAAAGTTAAAGTGAATCAGGGAGCCAAGTAGAACTTCCATGTGAAGTCAGATGATCTACATTTTTGCCTTTGCTACTATGTGGGCTTGATCACATCACTTAAGCCCCCTGAGCCTCAGTTTCATCAAACTGTAAAATGGGAGCATTTGGATTAAAAGTGCAGTAGATGGGAATATAAAGAGTTCTCAGTAAAAAAGAACTCTCCAATAGTTCAAAACAGTGGCCTACCAGTGCTCAACACTGGGAGTGTGTTGCTTTGAAATAGCGGTTCTCAACTGGGGCGTAATTTTGCTCCCACTCAGGGGACATTTGACAAGATTTTTGGTTATCACAACAGGGGTAAATTGGAAGATGCTACTGGCACCTGATGGGTAGAGGCCATAGGAATGCTGTTAAACATCTTACAGTGCAATAAACAGCCCTCACAAGACAGAATGATCCGAACCAAGATGAAAATAATGCTTAAGTTGAGAAAATTGGGAACTTTCCTAAATGGGGATTCTTCTTGTCATGTTATTATAGCCAACATGTAAAAAGAAGAAGGGAAGCAGAGTAATACATGATGTAGGCGAGGGGCTTTGTGGCTACATGTAGGAGTCAAGAGAGTTTCCAGAACACTCTATTTTTCAATAAGGTAGTTTTGAGGCAGCCATATGTGGTTATTGAAGACAAAATGAATTAAAATGAAATAAAATTTAAAAGGTAGTAACTGGGTTGTAATAGTCACATTCAAGTGCTCAGTAGCCACACATGGATAGTGGAAGCCCATAAGCATATGGAAATCCTCTTCTTCCCCCTTCCATAACCTGTTTTACCAGATACAGATACACATTTCTATCAGCACAGAAAGTTCCACTGAACAGCATTGTTCCAAAAAGACTCAACAGAATCATGCATCTGTGGGGCAATGTACAGAGAAAAACCAGAAATAAAAAAAGTGCAGAGAGAAGGGGACTATGAGAGGCAAAAGCATACACCAATGAGATGTAAGTAAGTACAAGGCAGCATATCATGAACTGCTGAAACAAGTCACACATGTATTTACACAATAGTTGATCCACACAGCCCTCCCTCCCCCAAGAATCACACCCCAGTAAATAAAACTCAAAAAACTCCACCACTAAGCAGTGCCGCCTTTCCCCTCCCTCTCTTCTTCTTGTCACGAGTCACTCGTGGTACGACATTCTCGGCTCAACAGGTGGACCTGAGTCCGTGGTTCTAAAAGAGGAGTGCCTGAGACAGCCTTTATCGCCTACAGTCTGGGATTCCTTGTAAAGGCTATATGCATGTTTCAAGATGAAGGGAAGAAAGAAAAAGTTCACGAGCATGCGTGAGATTGCAAAGGTCAAATACAAGTAAACCAGGTCCTTGAACTGCTCCCGGATAGTCTTGGTGATGAGCAGGACTTTGGAGACGTGGATGAGCTCAAAGATTATGATCCAGATGGCATGGATCAGCAGTCCTATGTAGATCTTGTTGTAGACACAATAAAGGAGAAAACAGCTGACTATTATGGTGATGACTGAGAGAACAATGGTGATGACACGCCTGTAGGCCATGATCCAAGACGTTAGCTCAGAGTCTGTTTCCATGTAAAGGTTGAAACTGTCCTTGTAGCCAATGTGTGTGATCTGGTTCAGGTCAAGGATGAGGAACTGGATGGTACAGAAGATAGAGAAGACACCCACCAAGAAGGAGAACAAATAGAGATTCATTTTCCAGCACCTTTTCTGAAGGAAAAAAAAGAAAAAAAATCATGAAGAGGCATGACAAAATGGCAGAACTAGACCTAAACAAATATTGGAGCTACCAGAGCTTTGTTTTTTAAAAAATAATTTCTATCTCTTTTGGATATTCTTTATTTGATGTAATTTTGTCACACTATTTTCCTCTACTTCTTTAATCATGATTTCCTTTAGTTATTTAAACATTTATAATGACTATTTTAAGTATTTTTCTGATATATTATCACTTTCACAGTTTCTGTTGCTTACTTTTTTCTGGCATATGGGTCATACTTTTCTGTTTCTTTGCAATTCTTGTATTTTTTGTTTTAAATGAACATTTAAGATAATATGCTGTAACAACTCTGACTCCTGGCACCTACTCTTCCCCAGGCTTGTTATTGCTATTTTATTGTTTACTTATTTAGTAAATGACTAGATTACTTTAGTGAATTCTCTCCTTTGACACACACACACACACACACACACACACACACACACACACACACACTGTGAAGCCTGTGATGTTATTTCTTGGGGACATACAACTTAGATATGCCCACTGTCATCCTGGGATGACGGTGGTTTTGGCAGAGCTCTCGTCCCTGGTTCTCAGACCATATCCCAGTAGTTAAGCTTCATTAATTGTTGGCTGATTGCTCCACTGGTTTTGGTAATGCCTTGAAGGCATAAACTGCTCTACAGACTAATCCAATCAAATTCAGGTTCTTTTGAAGGAATAGTTCCAGAAGTTCATGTTTGATTTTTGTTCTGATCACAGGAGGATTTCTCCCAGCTGTTTTTTGCCCCATTCTTTTCTGCAAACTAGCTGATTTACAGTTTAGTCTGTGTCTTTATGACGTCTACAAATGTCCTTCCAAGTGTCTCTCACCAGAACCTCCAGTTTTTAGAGGGTCCTTAGGCTTGAACGTCAGCATGGTTTGTTGCAAATAAAGTCAGTTCCTTTGGAAGAGATTACAAACTCTGTTTCATGGCCTACTTCTCTTCTACCCTAAGCAAAATATCTGGGCAAGGACTCTGGACCTGTAGGTGGGGATAATGACACACTTCTTTCTTAGTGACATCTTTGCTTTTGGAGCTGAGTGATTCGTGAAGGAGGGCGGGCAGTAGCCCAAGGCCTTCTTGGCTTCCCTTTTCTGTTGTTTGGAACTACTAGCTTATAAACTGGGGAAAGAGCAATTGGGCCCCAATATTCTCAGTGGTGCCACACAGAAGATAGTGCATCTACTCCCTGAGTAGAGGCTGGGTAGCCTAAAGGAGCCCCCACTTCACTAGTACACTTTTCAGGAACTTAGTCATAGCAACAGGTTCTGGAAGAGCAGAGTTAGAAATGCCCATGTTCTGCTCCTCCTGGGAGGAAAATTATCTGACTGGTGGCTGGGTGTGGGTCAGGGTCGTGTTCTTGGCTGCATCAACCTGAACCAGAGTTTTCACCTCTCTGAGCTGTGAGAAGAAAGGGAGGAAGTGGTCTTGGTTCAATTATTATACTCTCACTTTTCTTATCAAATCACTGATTTCCTTGAATAGATCATTCTTCATTTGCTGTATGCCCTTGAGATCATTTTCCAGAGAATTTAAAGGATTGACTGTTTGTTTGCTTTTTAAATATTTTTTACAAGTTTCACCGAGGAATAGGTCCATTGAGTCCCTCATGCCAACATATCAGAAGCTGATCTCCTGACAGTGTTTGTTGAGATAAACTTGGCTTTGTAAAACATGCAATGTTTATTTATTTAAATGCAATTTAAAACATAAATTTGGACATGGGAAGGAAGGAGAAGGGCAAAAGAGAGAGAAGTTTTAAAATTTATCTGAGCATGTCTGGTAGCATCCCTCTCTCTGTGTCTCTAAATCCAAAATAAGGCAAAGACTACGGATCATGGATGGTGACCCTGGTCACTGTGGTGTTTTAGTACATTATGAGTGTTCTGTGGAATATTATTTATCTCTTTGCCATATATTAAAATTTTACCCATTTTCCAAGACATAGCAAATCCCAATTCCTTACTGAAACCATTTGTGACCACTGCAGCCCATGCAAACTTCTTCCCTCTCGGTTTCCTGTAACAAATATAGTTTCTTTTATTTACCTTAGCATTCACAAATAACATGTTTTAAATCTCCTCTCTTTGAGAAGCAGAAATTAGAAAACCAAATCTCTCTTCATTGTGACTAAATTGTTAATCAGTTTGGATTAAGAAACTACTATGAATCAATTCTTTATACCTTTCAGATATCTGGGTACACTGTAGTCTACTACAAATATTTACAGCACTTTGCCAGATACAAAGCCCCTAATTTTGCTAGTTGGACTAACATTATGCATCCTCATATCTCAGTGCACTACATTCTCTGCCTTCTTTTCAATTTTTAGTTACCTGACTGAAGGTTTCTAACATCCATAGTCCAATTATTTAAGAATCTACCAAAACTATAGTGAGCTGTCTATCTCCTTTTAAAAATGTAATTCCTAAATCAGACTTCGGTGTTTGTGAAACATATTTTAAATAACTGTAGAAAGTCATAAAACATAGGTAGTTTAGGAAATAGTGGTAGTTAACAAACTGTTTCTACTATTAGTAACTTATCCTTTAAGACATAAATGAACTCGTGATAAACTCAACCAGTTTATTTTCCCTTTTTCTATTTCTACCTCAGGCTGGGTCCTTTGTTTTATTACCAATAAAAACTCAGTATGCACTTCTGCTTCTATCCTAGATGGAGGCACAGGAACTGGATTTGCCCTCCACCCTGAATTAAAAAAAGCACAAAATATATAAAACATACCAGATGTCAGTCAATGATGGACATTGATCTCTGAGATACAAGAAACAAAGGAAGTTAATATTATAATGATGCCAGCTTAATGTCTTGAGGATTCTCAGGCTGCAGCACAGGGAGGAGAAATCCAGAAAAAGTCCTGAACTGAAGAGAGGGAGCTGAACTCTGAGTCCAAGGTAGCTATTAAACAACATATGGTAACATTAAAGAAAAATTCCAGAACTACAAAGATGTATAGTTCTACCATCTGCCAAAATTTGTGTATTTTTTACATTTTCTTCCAGTCTTTAACATAATCCATATATTTTTATTGATAGCAGGCAAAGACATTCTGCAGTCTAATTTTTTCCTTCTAGATATAATTCCATACACCTTTTCAATGTGCTATGTAGCATTTAAATTTGCATTTTTAATGGTATCATATTGTTCAAGTTTGCAAACCACACATAATTTGTGTAACAGCCTTCTCATGTTTAAACCTTCATATTCCCTTCATTTCCCCCTCTTATTAGTTACAAAACAAAGAATATCTTTGTACATAGAGCTTCCCCTCTCTCTTTTTGACTTCTTTTCTTAGAACAAATTCCTTGGAATAAAAAACCTCATCTTCTCCTCACTCCCCAAACTAACCATTCTTTCTTCCTCTCTTTACTCCAATAAACACTTGCTTCTTCAGTGTTTTACTTATCTCTTTGCCTTCTCTGACATAACTGTCATTTGGCTCTTGCTAGTGTTGTTTAGGTACTAAAACAGTCCTCTTGCTCTTGCATTCCACCTTGACCTAACCTTCCTTCCTTCTACTCCACTCCTCTACTGTGGAAGGTTAAAGTCTGTCAGTGACCTCTTTGTAGGTGCAAAGGCTTTTTTCTCTATTTTTGTCTTACCTTTGGAGATCCTGCTCTTAAATGATCTTCCTATTGCCATCCAGACCTTTCTCTTTCCTTTCCTGTCCCTACTCAGGGCTTATCTCTTTCATAGAACTTTCTCTAAGGGTTGGGATACGTCCATCTCTTTTGAGTCCACATTCAACCCAGGCATATCTCACTCCCTTAACTCTGCTTTGCCCTATTCTAAGTTGTTTTACTCTACTTTGAATGAAGATGAAGTTAAGGAGTGAAAGTAAAAATGTATAGACATATAACATTGAGAATCCTTTACTTACAGATTAAAATAGTCAAACTTTTGAAATACATTCAAGGATTATAGGCCATGCTATGCTAGTAACAGAAGATCTACAAAGTCAGGTCCAATGTCACCTGAGAATTTGTTAGAAATGCTAAATTGTAGGTGCTACTTCAGATCTACTGAACCAGAATCTAGGCTTTTAATATAATCCTTGATGATTTGCATGTGAAATAAAGTATGAGAAGCACTGGTCTTATGGACCAGTGAATGCCTGCCATAAAGGGCCTTCATCAAAATTTGCTCTAATTTGCCTGTGGGGAACCTCAAATCAATGATTTTCACCTTTAGTTGGGCAAAGTTGGTATGAGAGTGATCTGACCACCACAGGCATCATTGCTTTGATGGTAGATGACTAACTGATCTCCTGATAAGTTGGGAGGCCTTCCTTCCTTATCCTTCTAGGTACAGGTACATTCCTCCAAAGATGCAAAAGAGTTTTGAAGAAGACAAACTTCCTCAAGAGATGAAGACTGTTCTTCAACCAAGAGTATAGACAAGCTTATGGAATCTTTGGCAAAGTGGACACATCCTATTAAGGGTTAAGAAACCTTGTCTCTACAGTCTTTCCCAACAAACAATGTGTATGAACCACATAGAGTCAAAAGACAAGAACTGTTTATATTCTTCACTCTCTTACCCAGTAAATATTTATTAAGCACCTATTATGTGCCAAACACCATCCTAGGTGCTAGGAATACAGCAAGGGACAAAACAGACAAAATCCCTGCCTTAGTGGAGTATACATTCTAGAAGATAGAGATGAACAGCAAAAGAGTACATAATATGACCTCTAGTGACAGTGCTTTAAAGAAAAATAGACTGGTGGAGACTGCTATGTATAGTGAGGACTCCCCCAAACCTGGAATTTATTTATAAAAAATTGTGTATTTATTCTTACATGTTTAAACTTCAGTTACCTTAAAAGTACTCTCCATTTGATGCAATATACCTATCAAGATGCTTTTTCTACTGCTCAAAACAGTTTTTGAATTCATCAATTTTGTGCCTTTTAGTGCTTCTGCTGTTTTTTGTTTCACCTCTTCCACATTGACAAAATGTTTCCCTCTGAGGACATTTCTCTTACAAGGAAACAAAAAATAAAGCTGCTGGGGTGAAATCTGGTGAATAGAAAGGGCAGAGCAAGGGGATCATGCAGTTTTTGGTCAAAAACTGCTGAATACTCATGATATGGGCAGGTACATTGTTATGGTGGAAAAACCAGTCATTCGTTGGCCACAACTCAGGATGTTTCTTACACAAAGCATGATGCAATCTTCTCAAAACTTCCAAATAAAAACTTTGGTTGAGAGTTTGATCCAGAGGAACAAATTCCTAGGGTACTACAAGGGGCCTGCCCTCCAAAAGATAATTCCAGTTTTTTGGGGGGTGGGGGTTCCCCCAAGACATAGGTGATTGGTGAAGGATTCTCCAAGGTGAAGACATTTGGGTATATACTTGATTGAAATGAGGAAGCAAACCATCTAGATTATTTGAGAGAATATAATTCCAAACAGAGGAAAGGGCTACTATAAAGGTCTTGAAGAAGGACTATGCTTGGAGTCTTCAAGGAATAGCAAAAAGACGAATGAGTGTGGCTGGAGCAGATTAAGCGAGAAAGAGAGTGGAATGAGATAAGGCTGAACAGGTAACTGGAACCAAATCATATAGTGTCTCTAAGGAGCTTGAATTGTATGCCAGTGTGATGGAAGCCATTGCAAGGAACCAAGCAGAGAGAGGAGAGACATGACATGACCTACATTTTAAAAGGGCCTCTCTGGCTTCTGTGGGGATGGAGAAATGGACTCTAAGTGGTCAATAGTGAACTCAGGGAGGCCTAATAACAGGTTCCTCTAAGAGTGTGTGTGGTTGATTTATATAACTGTGGTCATGGTGGTAGTGATGAGAAGGGGCCCAACAATCTTGACTTTCCTACCAAATACTGTTTAGAAAATTATCATGAGGTGACTGACATGATTTTTTTTAAACCTTGGATGGGAAACTGGTTTAGATATAGAAAACAGATTGTAGAAATAGCAGGACTTCTTTAGGTTGAGCGATGTTAACAACATTCCCTGGGAATCAGTGTTAGTTAACATTTCATAAATGATTAAGAAAAAGGAATACTTTGAGACCTTTGTAGTTATACATATTATACTTTGCTTTTCACATAGTAAAATGTCAAGTCACTAGGGAGCATCTTCTGGAACATTTCTAAAACCATGCGAGTAAGCTGGAAAGTGGCAGGTGTCTTACCACATGGACAAGTATAAGGGAGCTCACATACGGGAAAACAATTCAGATGCTGCCTTTGAAACAATGAACTCTGAACTGCCAATTATCACCAAGGTAAGGAATCTAAAAGTTGTTTTAGATTTTCCCTTCAAAACACCAGCTCTTCTAAAGCCCAAAAGGCCAGCAAAAGTTCTGGCTGTCCAGAATAAAGATAAAACAGCCCCAACAAAACCTCAGGACACCCTTTTAGGGCCCAGTGCGCAGTGCTGGTCACCGCATCCTAAGAAAAAGAAGGATCAGAGAAAGGCAAGTAAAAATGATTAAAAGGATAGAAGGGCTTTTGTTTGAGGGATTAAATGCCCATAAAGAAGATGAAAGTCTATAAAAGCACGAAAGATTCAGAGAGTAAAAATAGCCCCTTTCCTATGATCCGGTAATTCTAAAATCAGAAGACAAAAGCAGCTTGAAAATGGGGGCAATGTCTATGAAGAAAGAGATCATTGAAGGACACATAAAATAAGGTCCTTCTTTTGACAGGGGTCCTTAAATATTCTCTGATATGTAGAAGGATATGTGATAGCAGTAAATGAGGTGGAGGTTAGAGACAACCAGTCCACCTCAACAGTCCTTTCTTGGGACAAAAGCTTCTCTGAACTGGTGCCTGCTTTCCCTCTCTCCCCATATCACCATGGAATACAATTACAGAAACTCAAAAAGAGCAACCCCCCCCAAAAAAAACACAAAAAAATTCAAAGGATTCAAAATGTTAATAGTCAATCTCATTTTGTGTGAAAATTACTTTGAAAATAAATTCAAGGGTGAAAGATGTATAATAAATAAATAAGGGAAATTAAGGATGTGGGTGGATGGGGAAATACATCATTAACTTTTGTGATTCATACCATAGAGATATACTGTCCTCAAAATAAACGGTGGTTGATAATCTGAATTGGACAGAGGAAATAACATTCCTTAAGAACTGTCAGCATTTGACTGTTCTCATCGTCAAAAAGTGAAGGTTATAACTTGAAGCAAGGATTAAACCATTTGAGTTTCACCCAAAGCACAAGTCCTTCAATAGTTTTCCATTAACAGAGGAGAGGGAGATTCTGATGAACCGTTACTCACGTGTTGAACGGTCAGTAAACTCTATTCCTTCTAATCTTCCTTCACAGAAAAACAAATCGGAAGGAGGAACAGGAGAATAATAGTGTCACTGAGTTGGGAGATATTAAAAATGGGCCACAACCAACACATGGGCACTTACTATTAGGTGAAATATTTATTTATATAAATACCTATGCTCTCTCCTTCCAGAAAATGTCAGACTCAGGAACTTCATTCCTCATAAAGAAAACAATCTCCTTTCCTCTTCCCCAAAGTTTTCTTTCTTTACCTGCTTTTTCCCTCCCAAGGGTAGAAACTTTCGTCCCTGCCTTCCCACTTGTCCAAGCTCCGCCTTCCGAATCCGGCTCCTGACTGGCTTGGCCGCCCACAGTTCGCTGAGCTCACCAAAGGCAGCGGCGCCGGGTTGGGCGGGGGTGGGGTGGGGGTGCCCGCATCCAAGATTGAGCCCGAGGGAGCTGGGAGCGGGTGACCTGACACGGGAAAGCGGCCTGAGTTGGCCTTAGCTTTGCCGTGTCCTGAGGACATTTCCCCTGGCCTACCTACAAGGCCTTCCCCTGGCCAGGATAATGGCCACTGAGAATAGCGCGAAACTGCGGGAGAGGTGAGCCCAAGACACTGACAGGGAGAGGAAGCTAAACCAAACCTTTGAGATCCTAATCCCTACATTCCGCGGACCTGAGACGCCACCCATGCCAAAACACTGATCTGAAGAACCCAGGCTCCGGAAGCTGGGACTGTCTGGACGAGGAGCGGGCCGCGAGCTTTGGAGACGCCTGGGTGTGCAGACCGGGGTCTGGGAGCGGAGGTCTCAGGAGGGATGACTTCAGGTAAAAGGTGGCTGAAGACCGGGCGTGAGGGGTAGTGGAACTGGGTAAGTAGCCAGTGTCTGTCCTGGGCTCGGAGAGCCATGCCAAGAGCCGCTCCCTACACTATACAGAACTCGCACATGTGGTTACTTGCATGAGGATGTCCCTTCCCCTGTTCCCCAGCTTGGCATGTTCCCAAGGGGTTCTGGTGAGAGCTTGCAGCCGCCTGTCGAGGAGAGTAGGCTGGAAAAGGGAGGACAGTTCTCAAGCCGAACGTTACTTTTTCTTGGGTTGGCTCTTTCCCGTTAGGAATTAATATAAGGTGATTGCAGAATCGAGGTCATTCCTTCGGCATTTTCTTTTCTTCTTCTTTTCTTTTCTTTTTTGAAAGCAGAATTTATTGAGAAGACAGAAAAGCTCCCATAGTGGGAGGGAACCCGAAGGGGTTGCCCCCCTTCGGCATTTTCTAAGGATTTGTCCAACCCCAAATCCCCAAATGACCTATTCCTCCCCTGCGTTGTAATGCTCTCCTTGTACAAATGCACTAAATTCTTTCATTCTTCAGTTGTTTAGTTGGAGAGTAGTCCTTCTAAGCTACTTTTTCTGTCCTTTTTTGGTGTACATTGAGAATGTCAACAATTATCCATCCATTGGTCTGCTGTTGGTTTACAGTTTCAAGTTTTGGGGGACAGAGTCCTGAGAAGTATAAGGGGTATGCGAATTTAAGATTTCTGCCAGCTACAGTCTAGTTTGTGATGAAATTTATGTTTCCTGTTTGCTACCTTTTCTAATTTTTCTTCTGGGATAATATTTTGAACTTGAAAGGGTATACTGAGGCGAGGTGGGCTGGTTCTGGTACCGCAGAAATAATGCAAGACTGCAACCAAGTAAGAAGTAGAAGGAAGTAAAGTTTATTATTCACCTTTCACAGACTGAAAGGAGCCTGACACTCAGAAGCAAATGTGGCCTCGAAGGGCCAAGAACTGGATATGTTTAAAGGCCTTTGGAGTAAGGGGGCTTTGGGTCCGGAGGGGTCTGGGCCAAAAGGAATGTCCATGTCTGCTGGTCTTTGTTGTTGATTGTAGCCACATGAGTCTTAGATCATTACGATGCCAGACATTAGCATTTCATGCCCTCCAGTGGTGGGCTAGGTGGAAGGAGACAAGCGGAAGGGTTTTTCCTGATAGAGACCTGCCTGATGTTTGTAATCCACAAACTCCTTAGCAAAAAGATGGCCTATTATCATTTTTATGACTTCGGCCAGCTAAGGGGTGATCTTTGACCTTCCGCTTTGGACAAGGAACTTGAAAGTTTCTTAAGAGATTATTATGCTAAACCGTGAATTGAAAGGTTGTGCTGTCCTTGTCTTTCATCTGATGGAGATTTGCTGAGGGAGTGGGGTAGGCTTCCAACTTGGCCTGCAGTAAATTGTCTAATTTTATTTTTTTCCTTTATTAGCATAGCACTTATACTTTTCTCTTTTTCTAGTAGTTACACTAGAGTTTGCAAAATACAGTTACAACTAATTCAAGCTCCCTTTTATAACATAATGCTATAAAGTTTCATGAGTAGTATGAGTCCTCTATAATGACAAAATAATTCTAAATCCTTTTTCCTATTTCTTGTATCATTGCTGTTATTTATTGTGCATATGCAGAAGCATACATAATAGTGTGTGTACCAGCTACTCAGAAGGCTGAGGCAGAAGGATCGTTGGAACCCAGCAGGTCGAGGCTGCGGTGGCCGGAAGCGTGCCACTGCATTCCAGTCTGGGCGACGGAGTGAGACTTCAACTCACAAAAAAAAAAAAAAAAAAAAAATAGTGTGTGTATTTACATAATATATATAATTAAATATATGTATATAACATATAACCGAATAAGTACATTATTGTTATTATTTTGAACAAGCTGTTAGGACAATTTAAAAATTGGTTTTGTTAAGTCAATTAAGAATAAAAAAAATAAGTTTTTATTTTACTTTTACGTATTTCTTCTCTGATGCTCTTTTTTTTTTCTTTATATATGTCCAGTTTCTGATCTTTATCATTTTTCTTCTTTCTAAAGAAGTTCTTTGAACATTTCTTGCAAGTCAGGTCTCCTGGGAACAAATTACTTCAATTTTTGTTTCTCTGAGAAAGTTTTTATTTTTTTCAACTTTTGAAGGGTGGTTTTCCAGAGTACAGAATTCTAGCAGGTGGTTTTTAATCTTTCAACACTTTAAATATTTCACTCCACTCTCTTTTCGTTTGCATGACTTCTAATGAGAAGTCATAACTCTTATGTTTGCTTCTCTATTGTTAAGCTATTCCTTCATGCCCTTCCCAGCTTCTTTCAAATCTTTTAAATTTTTATTTTTTTGTAGTTTAAAATTGATATACATAGGTGTTATAGACTGAGTGTGATTTCCAGAAATTAGTATGTTGAAACTCAGCCCCTCAATGTGATGTTATTAGAAGGTGCGTTCTTTAGGAGGTAATTAGGATTAAATGAGGTCATATGGGTAGAGCCCTCATTAATAGGATTAGTGCCCTTACAGTAGTTATGGGAGAACTTGACTTTCTTTTCTTCTTTCCACTGCCTGAGTAAACAACAAGAAATTGGCAATCTGTAACCCAGAAGAAGGCCCTTACTAAAATCCAGTCATACCATCACCCTGATCTCAGACTTCTGGTCCCTAGAGCTGTGAGAAATAAATGTATGCTTTTGTATAAGCTACTTAGTCTATGGGAATTTGTTATAGTAACCCAAACTGACTAAGCCACTACATGTGGGGTTTTTGGGGCATATATCTTGCTTAGTGTTCTCTGAACTTCCTTGATCTGTGATTTGATATCTGACATTAATTTGGGTCAGATTTTTGGTCATTATGGTTTTAAAATATTTTTGTCCTCCCTCCCTCCCCTCCCTTCTTCTTCTCTTCCTCCTCCTCCTCCTCATCCTCCATCTCTCCCCTTTCTTCCCCTCTTCTCCTTTTGCTCTTTCCATTATGCATGCGATATACCATGACACCATTTGTAATTGTTCAGTTCTTGGGTATTCTTGCCCCTCCCCCCCAACAGTTTGTTTCCTTTGTGTAGGAAACAAGGACATAAGCTTGACTAAGCCCTTGTGTTTCTGGTCTGGTTTCAACAGACGTTTAGCCAGTGTTTTCTTCTCTCCATGTTTGCCCCTGGGAATGTTGATTTGGTAGAACTCAGGTGGTGTGACCTCTAGTCTGCGTAGGCTGGATGTAGCCTATTTCGATAATAAACTTTACTCAGAACTTCAAAGAACACAGATCTTAATAGTTTTACTTAGACTCTTAGAAAACAAAGATGTCAGTGCTATAGTAAGCTTGCCAGGGAAAGTCCTGAACATTAACGTTTTCCCAGCTGATGCTAGCATTAAAATATTTCTTGTTTATGTGGTTTTGCTCTATATAAGAAAACATACTGTAAGAATAAACTTGCTCTCACCTATTGAGGCGAGAGACCTCCCAATCCTGCTGTTCTTTGTCTTTCTTTTCTCATTCCCTCCCCCCACCTCAGACCCTGCTCTACAGAGGCTGGACCTCCGCACCTTTGTGTTTCAATTTTGGTGGTTTCTATTGAGATAGCATCAAGCTGAGAAATTCTTTCTTCAGTCATATCTGGTATGTCTAGTCTACCAATAAAATATTGAACATATTCTTCATTTTGGTTATAATATTTTGATCTCTAGTGACTTTTTGTTCTTTCTTAAAATCTTTATCTCAACACTTATGTTGCCCATCTGTTCTTGTGTGTTGTCTACTTCACCTGCTAGAGCCCTTAGCATCTTAATCATGGTTGTAAATTCCTGGGGTGATAATGTTAGCATTCCTCTCATTTCTGTCCGGTTCTGATGCTTGCTATATCTCTTCAAACTGTGTTGTTTTTCCCTTGGGAGTGGGGGGTGCTTTTTAATATACTTTGTAGTATTTTCTTGATTGCTGAACTTCAGGTGCTGAGGAAAAGAAACTGCTGTAAACATGTTTTTATTAATGTGATGGCGGAAGGTGTGGGGGAAGGGAAAGCATTCTATAGTTCTTTGAGAGGTCTCAATCTTTTAGTGAGCCCATACCACTGCTGTACCACTGGAGTGAGAACTTCACATGTGCTTTTCAGACCCTTATCCCCCTTGTCTTTGATGGGACAGGATGACCAGAGTGAGTGGGTTGAATATTTCCCTTTTTCCATGTGGATAGCAAGAGATGGCTGGAGTTAGGTATTTCCCTTTTCCCAGGTCATTTACTTAGACTGTGATAAAACCCCAGCAGGCTAGGCTTTGGTTAAATAGTTTTCCTTGAGGGCAGACTTTGTTAAGAAGTACATAATGCTGTGCCATATTTCAAAATGGTTTTTTTCTCTCTCCTCCTGCCAGAAGCATGAGATTTTTCTTTAATATTTATTGTGAGTACTGGTTGAGCTCCTGGAGATAAACTCACAAAAACATGGGGATTGCCTGATGTCTGGGTTCTCCTAGAGTTTTTAATCTTTCAGAGGGGCTGAGCCTCTAGCAAGTCATCATTAATAGTTCAGGTTTTTCTGCCTTGACACTGGTTCCCAAAGAGGTTTGCACTCATGAGTTTCTGTTTTAACAAGGCCATAATGCTCTGTATTTACCTGTAAGTCTGTCCAGTTTTGGGGAGGTTTGCCCTATGACCACACTTCTCTGATGAATCTAAGAAGAGTTGTTGATTTTACAGTTTAAACTTTTTACTTGTTAGATGAAGTGGTGACTACCAGCTCCTTATATGCTGGACTAAAAACTAGAATTGTTTCTTTAGTTTTCTTTTCAAACTGTTCATGTCAAGTGCATAGAAATATAACTGTGTTTTGTGTGTTGATTTCATATTATGCAACTTTTCTGAGTTCGTTTATTATTTGTTACCATATTTTTTTGGATTCTTTTGCATTTTCTAACATACATGATCATGTCATCAGTAAACAGAAAATTTTGCTTCTTTCTTTCCAGTTGAACGGTTTTTATTTATTTCTCTTAATTGCTCTGGTTGGAACTTCCGCTAGTGTGTTGAATGAAGTGGCAAAAGTAGGCATCCTTGTTTTGTTCCTGATCTTATGTTAAAAGTTTTCAATCTTTCATCCAGTATGTTGTTAACTGTGGGTTTTTCATATATGATGTTTATCATGTTGAGAGCATTTCCTTTTATTCTTAGTTTATTGAGTAATTATGCAAAGAAAGGATGTTAAAATTTGTCAAAATTTTTTTGTACCAGTTGGGATGATCATGTGGTTTAATTTATTCTACCAATATGGAAATTGATGTGTAATCTATAACATTCATTGACCTTTGTATATTAAACCATCCTTCCATTTCAGGAATAAGTTAGTGCTTGGTCATGATGTACTACGTACTTTTAATATGCTACTGAATTTGGTTTGATAGCATTTTGTTGAGAATTTTGCATCTTTATTCCTAAGGAATTTTATTTTCTTATGGTACCTTCGTCTGGCTTTGGTATCAAGGCTATGCTGGCTTCATATGATGAAATGGGAAATGTTTTCTCCTCTTCCATTTTTTGGAAGAGTTGGAGAAGAATTGGTGTTACAACTTTAAATGTTTGTTTAGAATTTACTACTAAAGCCATCTAATCCTTGGCTTTGTTTTTTTGGGAAGATTTGGGTTACAAATTTAATCTTCTTATGATTTATAGGTCTATTCAGATTGCCTATTTATTCTTGAATAAGTTTTAGTATGTTTTGTATTTGTAGGAATTTTTCCATTTAATCTAGGCTATCTACTTTGTTGGCATACAACTGTTCATTATATTCTTTTATAATATTTTTTGTTTCTGTAAAAGTAATAGTAATGTTTCCACTTTCAGTTCTAATTTTAGTAATTTGACTCTTTTTTCGCTTAGTCAATCTAAATAAAGGGTTGTCAGTTTTGATGATCTTTTAAAAGAACCAAATTTCGTTTTGTTGATTTTCTCTATTGAATATTACTTCTTTGCTCTAGTCTTCATTACTGTCTTCTAGTATCTCTGAGTGTAGATTGTTCTTTTTTTTAGTTCCTTAAAAAGTAGTTACACTATTGATTTGAGATTCTTCTCTTTTTAAGGAATGCATTTATAGCTAAATTACCTCTTGGCACTGACTTTGCTTCATCTCATAAGTTTTGTTGTGTTGTGATTTCACTTCATTCTTCTCAAGGTATTTTCTAATTTCCTTTATTATTTCTCTTTTGATCCACTAGTTCTTTAATGTTTAATTGCCTTATATTTATTGCCTTATATATTTCCAAGTTTTCCTTCTGTTGATTTCTAGTTGTACTTTTGATCAAAAAGGACACTTTATATGATTTAAAGTTTATTAGCACATTTTTTGTGGCTAACATATCTATTCTGGAGAATATTCCATATGTACTTGAGAATGTGTATTTTGCTATTGTTGGATGGAATGTTCTGTATATCTGTTATCATTACTTTCAACCACTATGTCCATATTCGTAAAGTGAATTTCTTTTTTTTAATCAATATTTTTTATTATCATTTTGTGGGGTACAGTTAAGGGTTAGGTGTACAATTACATTTCATTCAGGCACCCTGTTGATAAGAGCTGTTTCCCCATCCCCAGACAGATATTTGCGACTGTTAATCCCATCCCCCCGCCATAGTTTCCCAGTACCGTAGGTCATTTTCTTATAGTATTACATTGGATGTTCAAGGTCCATTATATGAGTAAGAACATATGATACTCGGATCTTTGTTTCTGTGAGAGGTCAGTAAAGTGAATTTCTTGAAGCCATCATATAGGTGGATCTTATTTTTTTATTCAATCCAATCTGTCAATCTCATTTAATAGAGTCTAATACAGTTACAGTATATATGATTACTGATATAGAAATATTTTACTCTACTATTTTGTTTTTTTTTGTCTTATTTTTTTGTTCCTTAATTTCTTTGTTACTACCTTTTTCTATATATTGTTTTTTCTTCTTATAGTGTACCATCTTGCTTTCCTTATTTCCTTTCTGATATATATTTTTAATTTATTCTCTTCATAATTGCCTTAAAGATTAAAATTAACATTTTAAACTTATAATAACCTAGCTTGAATTATACCCACTTAACTTTAATAGTATATAAACCCTCTTCCCCATATAACCCCATCTCTCCTTTTCTGTATTGTTGCTGTCATAAATTACATCTCCATTCATTGTACACTCATTAACATCGATTTATGGTTATTACTTATGTGTATGTCTATTAAATCACATAGGAAAAGGAGAGAAGTTTCAAACCATAGCAAAAGTACAATAATACTAGCTTTTATATTTACCTTTGAGATTACCTTTACTGGTATTCTTTATACTTTCTAGAACTTTGAGTTACTTTCACTTCATTTCATTGAGTGTTCTTTCTTTTTTTTTCTTTTTTTTGAGTTGGAGTCTCACTCGGTTGCCCAGACTGGAGTGCAGTGGCCGCTTCTGGCCACCGCAGCCTCGCCTGCTGGGCTCCGGCGATCCTTCCGCTTCAGCCTTCCGAGTAGCCAGAATTACAGGCATGTGCTACCACGCCTGGCTGATTTTTTGATTTATTGTAGAGATGAGGTCTCGCTGCCCAGGCGGGTCTTGAACCCGTGGGCTCAGGCAGTCCACTCACCTCAGCCTCCCAAAGGCGCAGGATTACAGGCTGAGCCACCGAGCCTGGCTTGAGTGTTCTTTCATTTCATCATGAAGGACTCACTTTAGTATTTCCTATAGGGTAAGTCTATAAACGACATCAGCTTTTATGTGAAAATGTCTTAATTTATTGTTTTTTTTTTTGAGTTGGAGTCTCACTCTGTCACCCAGACTGGAGTGCAGTGGCTGCTCCCGGCCACCCCAGCCTAGACCTGCTGGGCTCCGGCGATCCTTCCGCCTCAGCCTTCCAAGTAGCTGGAACTACAGGCGTGCACTACCATGCCCCGCTAATTTTTTGGTTTATTGTAGAGATGAGGTTTCACCTGCCCAGGTGGGTTTTGAACCCACAGGCTCAGGTAATCCACTCACCTCAGCCTCCCAAAGGCGTGGGATTACAGGCTGAGCCACCGAGCCTGGCTTTTTCCTTTTATTTTAAAGACATGGGGTACAATTCAGGGTTAGGTATAAAAATGTTCATTATGCACACTCTTGTTGATAAGGTGTGCCCCTCCCTCCCCTGGCAGTTTCCCTCAACTGCCAATCCCACCTCCCCTCCCCTGGCGGTTTCCCACTACTGCCAATCCCCTTCTTATAGTATTATGATAATTGTTCAAGCTTCACTTATGAGTGAGAACATATGATACTCTGTTCTTTGTTTCTGTGATAGATCACCGATTATCCAAGTTGCTGTGAAGTCCATGTGTCTGTCCTTCTTTATGGCTGCATAATATTCCATTGTGTATATGTACTGCATTTTTTAATCCAGTCCAGCTTCTATCAGTGTGGTTGGTTCCATGTTTTTGCTATTGTGAATAGAGCTGCAACAAATATGCTTGTGCAGGTATCTTTATTGTAGAATGGTTTGAGTTCCTTCGGGTTTATTCCCAATAGGGTGATTGTTGGGTCATATGAAGGGTCAATTTCTAGTTCTTTCAGAAATTGCCACATTGTCTTCCAAAGAGGCTGAACTAGTTTGTATTCCCATCAGCAGTGTAGAAGCATTCCTTTTTCTCCACATCCCCACCAGCATCTGTTGTTTGTTTTATTAATGATGGCTATTCTTACTGGAGTTAGGTGCAGGGGTCCAGCTCCTGCCGGGTCGTGAGGTTTCCTGAAGGAGAGATGGATAGGCGAAAGACAAAAATATTGTACTCAGACACCTGCTTCCTGAACAGATGCCGTTTAATGTTGGCTAATGGAAAGCTTTTATACCATTTGTAAAGGGGCAAGACAAAGAAAATTCCTTCACGTACATATCCTCTAAAAGTTACCGTCATCTAGTGGTCTTAGCAACAAACAAGTCAAGAACCCTATAAACATTCAGACAATGAGTCTTATTCATAAAGCCAAAAATGATAGTTTTAGTCCAAAGTCCTGAATTACAGTCCTTGAAATGTCTCAAGAAAGTTTCTCCAAGTGTACATTTCTTCATGTAGCAGTAGTTTTTCTTGTGGGGCTTCTATGACCTTCAGAGCTTTGTAATTGCCTCTCTTGTCCAGGTGTCTTCGTTACTTTTCTCTTATCCTGCAGTGTTTATTTCTAAAGAAAACTCAAAAGAAGCTTTTAATGATGTTTCCCAGGACCCCAAGGTTGCTTTCTGTCTTTAGTTAATTTATCATAAAAGTGTCTGATTAGTATATTATGAGTTCAGTGAAAACCCACTCTATAAACGTTAACTTAGAGTTTTAACTATTGAATTAAGTAAAAACCTTAATGATTAATCTTTATCCTAAGTCAGTGACAACAGTGTTATAAATCACCTACATAACTCCTAGATAACCTAGATAAGGGTTAGAACTTATAATGAATTCATAATGAACTTACTATAAACTTGTGCTTCCAAAAAACCTTATGTCTAAACACTAAACTGCATAATTCTAAATCAAATGAGTGAATATACTTATATCATTTATTGCTTAAGCAATATCTAGTAACTTATAACCAAGTGAAAGAAAGCATTCTTGATGTGCTTCAGAGTTTAACCCTTGCATATGTTAGAAAAGGCCAAGTGGCATAGTGGGAAATGGAAAAATAAACCATAACATTCTCAGGTTAGCTGTGAGCACTTTGCATAAACACGCCATTTTCTTCTTCCATGACTGCACAGAATTCTTCGGTGGTACCAAACAGCAAAGGTGGAAGACAGAAGGGCCTCAGCTTCCCGGGCTCGCCCTGCAGCCCAGGGTCTTCGGCCTACCAGGACCCTGTCAATCAGGTGGGCCTCCAAGGCTGGCTCCCAACAGTTAGGTGGTATCTCCATGTGGTTTTGATTTGCATTTCTCTGACGGTAAGTGAGGCTGAGCACTTTTTCATGTGTCTGTTGGCTGCCTCTTTATCTTTTTTTGAGAAGTGTCTATTAATGTCTTTTGTCCATTTTTTTAAAATGGGTCTGCTTGTTTTTTCTTCTTTTGGCTTGTTTGAGTTCCTTGTAGAACCTAGCTGTTAGGCCTTTGTCAGATATACAGTTGGCAAATATTTTTTCCCATTCTGTGGGCTGTCTCCCCACTCTCTTGATGGTTTCTTTTGCTTGGCAGAAGCTTGTCAGTTTGATGAAATCCCACTTTTCTATCTTATCTCTTATGGTATGGGCACTTGAGGTTTTGATCAGGAATTGGTTGCTATTTCCGATTTCCATAAGGGTGTCTCCTGCATTTCTAAGGTTCTTATAGTTTGAGGTTTTATGTTTCAGTTGTTGATTCATTTAGAGTTAATTTTTGTGGATGGTAATAGGTAGGGGTCCTATTTCAATCTTCTGCATGTAATCAGCCAATTTTCCCAGCACCATTTATTGAATAGGTTCTCCTCTCCCCAGTGGTTGTTGTTGGAGGCTTTGTCAATGATGAGTTGGTTGAGAAATTGAGGCTTTGCTTCTGGAATCTCTTTCCTGTTCCATTGGTCTATATGCCTGTTCTTGTACCAATACCAGGTTGTTTTGATTATTGTAGCCTTATAGTAAAGTTTGAAGTCTGGAAGTGTGATACCTCCTGCTTTGTTTCTTTTGCTAAGGATTGTTTTGGCTATTCATGGTCATTCATGTTTCCATATGAATTTCTGTATTGTCATTTCCAGGTCTGAGAAGAATGATGTTGGTAATTTAATTGGTATTGCATTGAATCTTTAGATTGCCTTTGGTAGGATGGACTTCTTAACGATGTTAATTCTTCCTATCCATGAGCATGGAATATTTTTCCATTTGCTTGTGTGTTCTTGGATTTCTTTGAGGAGTGATTTGTAGTTCTTAGTGTAATGGTCTTTCACTTCTCTGGTTAGGAAGATACCAAGGTCTGTCTTTCTTTCTTTCTTTCTTTCTTTCTTTCTTTCTTTCTTTCTTTCTTTCTTTCTTTCTTTCCTTCCTTCCTTCCTTCCTTCCTTCCTTCCTTCCTTCCTTCTTTCTTTCTTTCCATGGCTATTGTGAATGGAACTGTGCTTTTTATTTGGTTCTCCACCTGCTTGTTGTTGGTGTATAAGAATGCAACTGTCTTTTGCACACTTATTTTGCCAAAGTCCTTTATCAGTGCAAGCAGGTTTTTGACAGATTCTCTTGAATTTTTGAGGTATGGGATCATATCGTCAGCAAAGAGGGATAACTTAACTTCCTCTTTTCCTATGTGGATACCCCTGATTTCCTTCTCTTGTCTAATTGTACTAGCTAGCATTTCCAACACATTGTTGAACAAGAGAGGTGAGAGTGGGCAGCCTTGTCTTGTTCCAGTTTTCAGGGAAATTGTTTCAGTTTCTGTCCATTTAGCAATATGCTAGCTGTGAGTTTATTGCAGATTGCACTTACTATTTTGAGATATGTTTCTTCTATACCTAGGTGTTTGAGGGCTTTTATCAAGAAACGATGCTGGATTTTGTCAAAAGCCTTTTTCTGCATCTAATGATATAATCATGTGATTCTTGTTTTTACATCTGTTGATATATTTAGTTACATTTATGGTCTTGAGGATGTTGAACCAGCCCTGCATCCTTGGGATGAAGCCTACTTGGTCATGGTGGATGATTTTTGAGATGTGTTTTTGGATCCGATTTGCTAGAATCTTGTTGAGGATTTTTGCATCTATGTTCATAAGGGATATTGACCTGTAGTTCTCTTTTTTTGTTGACTCTTTACCTGGTTTGGGTATCAGTGTGATGTTAGCTTCGTAAAATGATTTGGGGAAAATTCCATCTTTCTCAATTGCCTGGAATACTTTCAATAGGATTGGTATCAGCTCCTCTTTGTATGTTCTGTAGAATTCTGCTGGAAAGCCATCCAGTCCAGGACTTTTTTTGTAGGTAGTTTTCTTATAACAGAGTCAATTTCCTGGGTTGTTAATTGGTCTATTTAGTGTCTCAGTGTCTTCTTGTTTCAACCTGGAGAGGTTGTGTGATGTCAGGAAGTCTTCCACTTCATTTAGGTTATCAAGTTTGTTTCCAAATAGGTGTGCATAGTAATCTCTGATAATCTTTTGTATTTCTTTAGGGTCAGTTGTGATTTGATATTTTGTATTTCTGATAGTGTTTATTTGGTTTTTTCCTCTCTTTTTCTTGGTCATTCTGGCTAGAGGTCCATCAATCTTGTTAATTCTTTCAAAGAACCAGCTTTTTGTTTTGTTGATGTTTTTATGATATTTTTGTCTTTTATGTCCCGTATTTGGACTCTTATTTTGGTGATTTGGATTCTTCTGCTAAAGTTAGGGTTTTGGTGGTCTTCTCTTTCCTGATCCCTTAGGTGATTTGTTAGGCTCTCAACTTGTGATCTTTCATTTTTTTTGATGTGCACTCATAGATATAGAAATTCTCCTCTTAAAACTGTATTCATGGTATCCCAGAGGTTTTGGTAAGATGTTTCTTCATTTTCGTTTGTTTCTGGGAATCTCTTAATTTCTGCTTTGATTTCAGTGTTGAGCCAGTAGTTGTTCAGCATTATGCTGTTTAGTGTCTGTGTCTTTGTGGGCTTTGGGGAAATTTTGTTGGTCTTGATATTTATTTTTGTTGAACTGTGATATAAGAAGGTGCATGACAATATTTTAACCTTATGGAATTTGTTTATGCTTGATTTATGGCCAAGAATGTGATCGATCTTGGTGTATGTTTCATGTGGTGATGAGTAGAATGTAGATTCTGTGGTTTTTGGGTGGAATATTCTGTAGGTATCCATTAAGTCCATTTGGTCGAGTGTCAGTTTTAGGTTCTGGATCTCCTTGTTGATTTTTTGCCTCGATTATCTATCTAGGGCTGTTAGCGGGGTATTCAAGTCCCTTGCTATAATAGTGTTAGAGTCAATATCTTTTTTTAGTTTACTTAGTAGTTGCTTTATAAATGCTGGTGCTCCTGTGTTGGGCGCATATATGTTTAGGATGGATATTTCTTGTTGATGGATTGAACCTTTTATCTTTATGTAGTGTCTTTTTGTATCTTTTTAAATTTTTGATAGCTTAAAGGTTGTTTTGTCTGATATTAAGATCATGACTCCTGCCGTTTTTTGTGATCTATTTGCTTGAAAACTCATTTTCCGTCTTTTAACTCTGAGTCTGTGTGAGTCCCTTGTGGTGAGATGAGTTTCCTGGATGCAGGAAATAGTTGGGTCATGGTTTCTCATCCAGTTTGCCATTCTGTGTCTTTTCAGTGATGCATTTAGTTCATTCACATTCAGGCTGATTATTGAAATGTTATTGTTTATCCCTGTTATGAGGTTCTCATAAAGTTTTTTCTCTGCTTGTTTTCTTTTAGCTTTGGGGTTGATGTATGTGTGTGTTTTCAAGTTTGTTGTTGCAATGAATTCTCTGTTGAGTCTGCGCTCTGCTGTTCTCTTAGGAAGTATGTGGTCATTCTTTCTTTTCTTTTTTTTCTTTCTTCTGTGCTTAATACCTTTTGAAGTGTCTCCTCTAGAACTGGTCTGGAAGCTGCATAATCTCTTAGGGATTGGATGTCTGGGAAGGATTTTCATTCTCCATCACTGATAAAGCTGAGCTTGGCCGGGTGGAAAATTCTTGGTTGAAATTGTTTGTCTTTGAGGACTTTGAATATTAGACCCCAGTCCCTTCTTTCCTATAGTGTTTCTGCTGATAGGTCTGTTGCTATTCTGGTTGGTTTTCCCAAGTAGGTAGTCTGACCTTTCTCTCTTGCTACCTTTAGGGTTTTTCCTTTTGTGCCTACTTTGTGTAGGTGAATTACTGTGTGTCTAGAGGTTGGTCTTCTCATTTGATATCTTATGGGGGTTCTCTGTATCTCTTGTATTTGATTGGTCACATCTTTGGTGAGATGGAGAAAATTTTCTTGGAGAACCTCCTGGAATACTTGCTCCAAGTTGTCCTCTGTTTCTCTTTCTTCTTCTGGGATACCAATCAGGTATAGTTTTGGCCTCTTAATATAATCACATATCTCTTGTAGGCTTTGTTCTTTCTTTTTTAGCTTTCTTTCTATGTTTTTTACAGGATTGGATTTGTTCTATGTTCTGGTCTTCAAGTTCTGAGATTCTTTCTTCTGCAAGATTAATTCTGCTTTGCATGCTTGTCATCTCATTATTTATTTCCTGGATGAAGTTTTTTTATTGCCAAAATCTCTGTTACAAGTTATTTCAGTGTTGCATCTTGTTAGGTCCCTCCTAAGTTTGTGCTTTCAGGATATTCCCTCTGGGTGACAATCTACCCCAGAGTAGTTGATCCTCCCGTCACAGAGATCGAGTCTGTTACTCCATGGTGAGCAAGTCAGAGCACTTCCCTGCCCCATTTTCAAGATGGTGGTGAGGTGTTTCTTTCATATTCTCCAGTGAGACTCTACCTCTGGGCTACCTCCGCAGCCCTTGCTGCCGGTGTCCATCTAGGTGCTGCAGTGGTGAGGCAAAGCCTGGAGCTGGCAGTCTATCCTGCTGCAGTGGTAAGGCAGAGCCTGGAGCCAGTAGTCTCTCCCCACTGGTTCTTCACAGGAAAACTTTTGTCCATTAAAAAAAATGGCACTGGGCTTCTGCAACCCAGGAAGTGCTAGGGACCAAGTAGAGCAGCTGCAACACCAACTGCTTCACCAGGAGGGCCCTGACCACTTACTCTGAGTCCCCACTTAAGTCAGTCTCTCCCAGCATCTTCTTCCCAGGAAGGTTTTTGTTGATTTTTTTAAAAATAGCACTTGGCTTCTGCATCCCAGGAATCACTAGGGTCCAAGCCCAGCAGCACCAGCCACTGCACCAGGAGAGTCCTGGCCATTAGCTCCCTAGCCCTCACTTAGTCACTCACACACCTGCTCACTCACCAGCTCATACACAAAATTTTCCATACACTCATTCACTCATACTGGGACTCACATAGTCTGATTGGCTTGGCCACCATCTTCCTGACCCCCCTCCCCTCAATTTTAGGACTTTAAATATGCACCTCACTGCCTTTGGCCTTCATGGTTTCTTTTTTTGGCTTAAACAAGTTCATTACCTCATAGTTCTGACCACCAGAAATCTCAGGTCAAGGTGTTGGCAGGGTTGGCTTCTTTTGAGGGCTATGAGAGGAAATCAGTTCCATTCCTCTCATAGCTTCTGGTGGTTTGCTGACAATCTTTAACATTCTTTGGATTGTAGAAGCATCTCTGTCTTCATTTTCACATGTTGTTCTTCCTGAGTGTGTATCTCATGTTCAATTTCTTCTTTTTATAAGGACACCAGTTATGTTGGAATTGGGTCCATCCTAATGACCTCAACTTAAATAATTATATCTGCAACTACCCTAATTCCAAATAAGGTCACATTTTGAAGTACTGGGGGTTAGCACTTCAACATATGAATTTTGGGAAGGACACAATTCAACCCAGAACACCATATGTAAATAAAGCAGTCTGGATATATTGAAGCAACTCTATCATTGCTACTAAAGCAGAGGAGAGAGTCTTTGGGAAGTAAAACTTGAAAGACTATCTTTAGCTTCCTTCCACATAATCAAATACCATGTTTTAAAGTAACTTGACGTCATTCTTCTTTAAGTGGTCATGTTATCAACTGGATATACAGTGACATTTGTTTGACTTTTTCTTCAACTTTTTATTATTTATTTTTGCTTCAGTTTCTTGTTTTATTTATTTATTTATTTTAGATTCATGGGATACATGTGCAGGTTTGTTACATGAGTGTATTGAGTGATGGTGAGGTTTGGGTTTCCATTGAACCCATTGCCCAAATAGTGAGAACGGTACCCAGTAGGTAGATTTTCAATCCTTGTCTCCCCCTTCCCACTTTGATAGTCCCCAGTATCTGTTGTTTCCATCATTATGCCTGCATGTATACCCAGTGTTTAGCTCCTACTTATAAGTAAAAACAAGCAGCATTCTGTTTCTGTGTTAATTTTCTTAGAATAATGACCTCTTGCTGCATCCACTTTGCTGCAAAGGACACGGTTTTATTCCTTTTTATGACTATGCAGTATTCCATAGTGTATATATACACCACATTTTTTTAATCCAATTTTCCATTAATGGGCACCTTGATTGGTTCCATATTTTTGTTATTGTGAATAGTTCTACAATAAACATACAAGTGCAGGTGTCTTTTTTTTGGTAGAATAATTTATGCTCCTTTGGGTATATACCCAGTAATGGGATTACTGGATCAAATGGTAAATTTATTTTTAGTTCTTTAAGAAATCTCCAAACTGGTTTACAGAGAGACTGAGCTAGCTTACACTCCTACCTATCAATAGTGTATGAGTGTTTCCTTTTCTCTGCAATCTTGTGAACATCTGTTGTTTTTTGACTGCTTAATGGTACCCATTCTGACTAGTGTGAGATAGTATCTTATTGTGATTTTCATTTGAATTTCTCTTATGATCAGTGATGTTGAAGATTTCAAATGTTTGTTGGCTGCTTATAGTTCTTCCCTTGAGAAGTGTCTGTTTATGTTCTTTCCCCAGTTTTTAATTTTGTTAATTCGTTTAATTCATTATAGATTCTGGATATTAGTCCTTTGTCAGATGCATAGTTTGTGAATATTTTCTCCCATTCTTGTCTGTTTACTCTGTGGATAGTTTCTTTTTCTGTGTAGAAGCTCTTTAGTTTAATTAGGCCCCACTTGTCAATTTTTGTTTTGACTGCATTTGTTTTTTAGGACTTTATCATACATTCATTTCCCAGACCAATGTCCATAGGTGTGTATTCTAGGCTTTCTTCTAGGATTTTTATAATTTGAGGTTTTATATTTAGGTCTTTAATTCATATTGAGTTAATTTTTTATATGATGAGACAAAGTGGTCCATATTTATTCTTCTGCATATGGTTAGCCAGTTTTCCCAGCATCAGTTACTGATGTCATTTTCCTAATGTTTGTTTTTGTCAGCTTTGCCAAAGGGAGGTTAGCAGCTTTATTTCTGGGTTCTTTATTCTGTTCCATTGGTCTATGTGTCTATTTTTTTTTAAGTGAGAAAGCAGGATTTATTGAGAGGACAGAGAAGCTCCCACAGTGGGAGGGGATCTGAAGGGCTATTTTTGCACCAGTATCATACTGTTTTGGTTACTGTAGTCTTTTAGTAAAGTTTGATGTCCGGTAATATGATGCCTTTGGCTTTGTTTTTTTATAGTTTGTTTTTATTAGAATTGCTTTGCTTAGAATTATTTTGGCTGTTCTGGCTTTTGGGGGTGTTTTTTGCTTCCATATTAACGTAAGTATGGGTTTTTATAGATCTGTAAAAATGACTCTAGTAGTTTGATAAGAATTGTGTTGAATCTGTAGATTGTTTTGGGCAGTATGGACATTTTAATGATACTGATTCTTCTAATCCACGAGCATGAAATTTTTTTTTTTTTTCATTAATCAGTATTTTTTATTATGGTTTTG
The DNA here is from genome assembly GCF_000164805.1 of Carlito syrichta. Taxonomy (NCBI): domain Eukaryota; kingdom Metazoa; phylum Chordata; class Mammalia; order Primates; family Tarsiidae; genus Carlito; species Carlito syrichta. The sequence goes on from NW_007018362.1 coordinate 253,955, forward strand.
TGGGGTACAGTTAAGGGTTAGGTGTACAATGACGTTTCATTCAGGCACCCTGTAGATAAGAAGTGTTTTCCCATCCCCCGACAGATATTTGCTACTGTTAATCCCATCCCCC